>NW_012267267.1:10509885-10528255 GCF_000151885.1 Dipodomys ordii | reverse complement strand
TTCTTCCTTAGAAAAGACATATCCCCCTCAGCCTCACCTCTGAAGAGGGGCTAGAACTTTTCTGGAGCTGGGGTAGCTCAGACTACATATATTCCTCCTTGAGTTCTCTCATTCTCCTTTTAAAAAAATGAACACAATATAGACTCAGTTGCAGAAAATTTCACATTCAATAATGAGCAAATAGTTTATCTTACAAAGATTTTCATATTTTGTAATAGCCGAGATGACTAAAGATCTGAAAATTCTCTAAATTAAGTTGACCTAGATATATGCAAAATCATTCCTGTATGCTGATTTCAATGAGAAATTAATTTTCTTCACCAAATAAGGCATCACATATGCATAGAACATATGCACATCCTTAATGCAGTATTAGGGTGGACTGACAAAAATAAATGATTAAGGTATTATTGGAAGATTCTCAAGTCTTTCAAACTAGCAGGGCATAAATTTGTTATTTCCAACATTCAAAGAAATGTGCTGAATTTTAAAAGCATTCTTAACACATAAATGCTGATTACCTAACTCATACATCCTCTTCCTCTGCTCATTTTATATGTGAAGATATTATTCCAGAGGGAAAAAGTAATAATTATTCTTTGGAATAGCCAAAGGTAGAACTTAAAGAAGAACTCAGTTTTCCTAAGACTTGTTTTTTTGGCAACTTTTTTGTGCTAAGAAAGATGATAAGAATCTGTGCCAATAACTGAAGTGTCAAAATTTTACCCTGTACATAATCTAACGTTAACCTGCCAGTTTTCTGAATGCTAACAGAAACACAAGACTCCTAGGTCAGAGCTATAAGACTTTATTAACATCCAAAACAATAATCTATATATTTCTATCAGTTTTCTACACTGAATCCCAGAAACCTAGCATGGATTTCTTAAGTGGATACACACACACACACACACACACTGAGAGAGACAGAATGTTTCTTTTTTCTGTTTAAGGAAGCACTGAATTTAGGGACACCAGTGTTATACTAGCCTTAACTGAGCTTGCTTTTCTATCTCAGAAGAAATATTACCTCATTCCCACAAGCAATGGTCTGAATATTTAATTTTTATCTTTCTGTTGGTTTTTGTTTCTTGACCTTCTGAACAAACTATGTAAAATAAAACATGTAGCAATGTAAGTAACCCAGTGAAGAAGTCTGACTGACATTCTCTGGAAAAGAACAGAGAAAATGGTGGCTATGTCCACCAGGACACATTTTAAACCTTACTATTCATTTAAATATACCAGGGTCCTTGTTAAAATACAAACTCTTATTCAGTGATTCTCAGAGCTTAAAATTATTAACCTCTTCAAGTTCTCACTAGTACATCCTCTAAATTCAAGGTTCTGAGGAAGGCTTGACTAGTATTATATTCTAGGTTTAGCATCTCTATTTCATAAATCCTGGAATCTTCTAAGTCTGGTTGATAGGATTTAGCAGACTATGTTAGTTTGACATAGTCTAAAACCAGAAGAACCATAATTTGTGTTCTGAAAGATGCTAGAGCACCATCTTAATGATTTACAAAAAGAGAATGACCGGAAGAAAAATATTCATCTTAACATGATGCATTTGTTCTGTCCCTAAAATAATTGCAAGAAAAGCTGCATCGCAATCAGAAGTCATTTTTATTAATTCACTCTGAGAAATCACTGTCTGAGGGCAGAAAGAACTTAAGGTGTACAAGATCAGCTCTTTGCTCATTGTAGGAAGATCTACACAGAACACCAAATGACAATCAGAAAGCTGCATAGTGAGCATGGAATCAAAAGAAAGAGGCATAAATATTAAATGGCATTAATCTAAAATCAGTGTTAGAGCTTTCATCTCACAACTATAGCAATGTTCCCAATGGCACAAATATGTATAACACTCAATAATTCTAGCTCCTTTTCTTTTCTAATTGGTGCATATAACATATCTTTCTTTGAGCTCCTCTCTGTAATGTTTCATTGTCCATGCACATGACTTACCAGATGCCAGATCTTTTACCTTCTTTCTCACTGCCTTAACATCAAACACACCAAACATATTGTAATACACACATACATAGAGAGTGTTCCTAAATCAGAGATAGTATCACCATGTAATGTTATATGTGGGAAGGGAAGGCTCTTGGCAGTTGAAAATTCTCAAAAACCAACAGCAATCATCAGAATGTGTCCTGAACTGATTTTCTAACCTAAGTTCCTCCAGCTGTGCTCTCTCCACCCATCTTCTCAGTAACTGGAAATTATTTTAAGATGATGTTAGCATACCAATCAATGTGGTCACCCTTCATCTGATATTCATTCATTTCTCCTCTAAGGGCCTTTTAGGGCTGTAAAAAACCAGAAGTAGATGTGCTTTGTCCATTCATTTATTAATGTCTAGAACAATTAGAGGTGTAGTCAGATCCATTTATTAACATGTTTCCATAGCAATAACTCCAACCTTAACTAAATTATTATGCTTAGCAATTGCAAAATAAGCTTGAACAACCACACATACTAATAACTCTGCTTTTAAAGTCTTCAGTCCTTAATCATTTATGATCAAGTCCTATGCTGAAAACCTATGCTTAAAACAGACGGTTGCAGGTGTCTGAAATGCTTGAAAATTGTTAATGATAGATACTTTGCTTTACCCAGTATTGTAAAGGGATATGATGTGGGAGTTACAGGCATTGAACACATCTCATATTCAAGACATGGAGAATGGGCATGTATTAGGAACTTGGATCAGGCACTGAAGCCCTATGACACAGCAATGATGCTTGATATAGTCTTAGTTGAAACAGAGTCTTGCATTTCAGTTGTTTACTGTCCTTTTCTCTTGGAGCAATTATAACTTCTCAGATTTTCTAAAGTCTGCTTTTTGCCTTTGCGTAGACTTTCTATGTGCTGCAAGCACACTTTCAAGAGTTGTGATTAAGAATAAGAAATAGGAATCAGAGAAGTCAGACATGCTTAGGTGACTTGTTAGAGTTTTAAACCTGTAGTAAAGCTAAACAAAGTCTAGTTGAACCTAGAAATCACCAGTATTCTAACATAAAAGACAAATGCTGATACCCAGAGTTAATTTTAAAGTTACAGCTCCAAAGTATGGCTCAGCATAGTCCAAAAGTAGAGGAATGGCCTCTCTCCCTGTTCTAGTACTGCATTTCATACTGCGTGAAATTAGCCATAATGCAGTCAAACTAAATGGAGTTTAGATTGTGCCATTTTTTACACTGTGACTTTTGAAAAAAATGTCTGGGCACGAAAGGACACTTTAAAGTTATCTCTCTCCTTGGTTATAATGAGCTCACATTTCAGGTTTTGAAACTTTTTATTAGTCTTGTATGTTTTAGTCGGTTACTTTAACTTGGATCTTGGTGAAAACATTGATCAGGCATACTGAAACTGTTACTTACCTTTTTAAAAATAGTACATCCATGATGCCCACAGAGACTATGATTAACAATAGATATACTTGTGCCTTGGGGGATCATAAGAATAGTCCTATATTGAGTGAAGGAAACATTGGTAACTTTTCTAGATATGCTATGTGAGTCAGCTAAACATAAGAATCTTTCATTTTGACTTTCAGAAAACTTCAGGTAAGCCTATCTCCAAATACATGCCTGAGTAAGAATGGGGTGAAGATAAAATGCTACTCATAGTTAAAATGCATCTTGCTTTCTAGTGTTAATTTTCACAAGATAAATGAGTCCTTCTCCCATTAATGTAGTTTGCTTAATACAAAGTCTAAAATGAAAACTTGCTTTTACTTCTTGATGTACTATTGGTTTAATCTGGCAGATAACTCACATACAAGGAAAAACATTCAAAGATAGACATCAGGGACTTAGGAATGAGACACAGGGATGGAATGTTTGTCTAGCATGCAAATAGCCTGGATTCATTTAGGTTCCCAGGAAAAGCAGGATAGGAATGAGTGAATATCCATTTCTATTCATGTAAAAATAAGCCCACATAAATACAGCATCCACACATGAACAAGTACAAGAGTTTTAGACTAGTCATAAGCCTCAAATTACTTTGTTAACTTCCTGTAACTTTGGTTAACACTTAGGTTATTTTTCCTCCTGCTCTGATATAACTTGTTTGTACAATTTAATTGTTTTTGTCTTCATAGATTTAACAAAAAGATAAAATCACACAGTAATATTTCAGAACATTTACCTTCATAAAATAATGAATTATATTGCATAAACAAAGTTTGTGAGTACCACAAGAATGTTTTACTATTTAGCAAGAACTAATTAACAACTGGAAGTATGTATATCCAAATAAGAAAGATATTTATAATGCAATTTTTAAAATATCATATCTCTTACCGGAAAGGTGTATTTGACTATTAAGAAATAGCTATCTATGATTTCACAGTTTATAAATGTATATAACTTTGTTTTATATTAAAAGCCATACAGATCCAGAAGATTATTTCAGTTGATGTGCCAGAGCCAGTAGAAAAAAAGAAGGTTCTTCAGACCACTGACAAGCTGTGGTTTAAGATGGGTAGGGGGAATTTAAAGTTTCATCAATGTTGGTAGCATTGAAATACAAATTTAAGTATGTGTCACTCATCAAAGCAAAGGCAACTTATGAGGAAAAAAATCCAAGCCTATAATAATAACAAATTAGAAACAGCTTCTTTTTCTAAAAGATAGAAATTTACTAAGTAATTCCTTCCCAGCATCCTTTTCAACCATAGACTCCCCTTGGAAAACACCTATGTCTGTCAACACATGATGAAAAAAATAGCAAGATTATTTCTGATGGCATTTAGTGCTTACAAAACACTTTATTGACATTCAAAATGTCCTCATAGGAACTATATTGCCTGCATGTGTACTTACATAAATATATGTATGTGTGTTTTAAGGAAGTGTGTAGCAAGAGAACAAGTATATGATAATCCAAAGTCACAAAACAGGTATGTAGCTAGACATTGTTTAGTCTATTCAGTGTTGTTATCACTACCACTGGAAAAGAAACTGGTAGTACTTAAGCAAGAAGGCAGGAGGAGTGGCCGTGCAGTAAGCCACACACTTGTGTTGAACTATTTCCAGGGTCATCTGAAATATGCTTCAAGTGACAGTTTACAGCTCGGCTTGGAAGGGATTCCCTCAGTGACCTCGCATATAATGGTGCTTTTGGCCTCCTTTTGCCAACTAGGGATTCTGTAGCTTTTCCTCCAAATAACCCAAATAAACAAGCACTAGATATTTATCATCTCCAGGCTGCACCTGGTGAGGGCAAGAACCACATGTAACCCCAATAAAATGCGATTCTTTTATTTTAAATGAATATACTTCAAATAAATTTGAATAATATGGATCATTACTGTTGATTATATTGAGGATAAACAAAGTACTATGCAACTTTAATAAATCTTATATAATTCTGCCTGAAATGGACTAAACATTACAGTAGATAAATATATATGCTTCTTTCTCTGTCTTTCTCACTCTCTTTTTTAAGATCAAACTAATTTGACTTATTTTTGTACACCTTTTTTTCCCTTTCTCTTGAACCCTCCCCTTTCTGCTACTAGATTATTATATTTCTTTCCTTAGTCAGTTCCTTTACTATATAATGTGATTCATTTATTTTAGATATTATCCTGACAACAGTTCATGGCTGTTACATAGAAAACACACACTCATATAAATATAAAACATGTCATATATTCTTGAAGATTTTGCATATGTATACATTTGTATACATAGTTACAAACTTATTCTATGTGTGTGCATTTTTTCTTGCCACATTGTCATTTCAATATGAAATTGATGAAGAATGAATAAATTGCTTATTTTCTTAGTCTGCTTATTTGTAATGCATAGATACTCCCAAAGTCCTCAAGAACTCTTGGAAATGTAGTCCTGCTTCTGACTTGCACATTTTCTCCAAGGAACTCAGGACAATCTGTCATGGGCAAGAGACAAGGATCAGGGGCACACCAAGCAGATGTGATTCTTTGCCAGAGCTCACTATACTCTGAGGGATAAGGGAGGCTTTATGATTTAAAGTGTATACTCCTCATCAGAGAGGCCCATTTCAGAGGTGGGATGAGCAAATTACTACAACATCTATGGAAATCAATAACTCAACTGATAGTAAATACAAGTTCGTTTTCTCTTGACACTGGAGCAAATTAATGAGTGAGATAGAATTCTACCATTTTATGAACCTTAGAGTGAGATGGAAGCCAATCATTTTATGAATCTTAGAAACCGTTTATTGTAGGTACTAAGTGTGTTAGCCAGTTAGGCTGCTACATTAATATACTATAGATTGGGTGACTGATGGACAAAGAAATGTACTTTTTTACAATTCTGGAAGCTAGAAATCCAAGATCAGGGTGCCAGAATGTTTGAGACTAACTTCTGGTTGTGTCCTTACAAGGCAAAAAGAGGGTAAGAGGACTCTCTGGGGACCATTTCAGAAGGATACCAATACTATTCATGAGGGATTTACCCTTATGACCTAATTATTTCCCCAAGACCATACTTCATAACACCTTCCTTTGGTGTTTAAAATTTCTTCATATAAGTTAGTGGTGAGCCACAACAGTGATCATATATCACACTAGTATACTTTATTGTGACCTGATTATTAAAAATGAAATTTCATAGGAAGTCTGGAATTAATAAAACCAAATATTGAATACCCACACAAACATATACCTGCACACACACACACACACACACACACACACACACTTCCTATATGCTTATTTCCATTATACCCACACAAACATATACCTGCACACACACACACACACACACACACACACACACACACACACACTTCCTATATGCTTATTTCTATTATGTGGTAATCAAATAGTAGTTGCACAAATACACAATTTACCTGAATTTTGTTCACGAAGCAAAGATACAATCACATATAAACATTGTTGCTAGAAAATTCAACTGTTATCCCTCTCTGGCCTAACTCTCTGTTATGGAAATTAACCCTAATACATGTATTCAAATGTTTTTTTTTCTTTCATGCGATTGTTTCTAACACATTTATAAGATTATTTCTTTGTTGCTATGTATGTCTCTCCCCCACAGTATAACCCCTGCTTTCACTGTATTTGATGTCGGTATAATTTGTGGAGGGGAAGGGGAAAAACAAATCGATTAAATAGGGATACAGGTGGACCCATTGCAGCAATGAGATGTACAAGTCGTTATGTCGAAAATGAACTTCACAACTTTGGTGGTGGGGGGAGGAAGGGCCGAGGAGGATTGGGGGGGGGGCTAGGGGAGGATGGGAAGGGATGGGAAGAGGAAACAAAGGAGGAGGCTACAATGCTTGATAAGAAATGTACTCATTATCTTGCCCATGTAATTGTAACCCCCCTGTACAGTATTATCACAATAAGAAAAGATTCAAATCAAAAAAGAAAAAGAAAATGCAACTGTTCAAAAAAACCCACAAACTGTTTTACTAAAGTATATGTAATAGAAAATACATATCAACTTCTATATTATCTCTGCCTTTTGCTAGAAATACTATTTTTAGAACAATCTTCCCCCAAGCCATCTTTCTAAAATGCAACTACTACATTCAGAGGAAAATCTATATAAAAATGCCCTTTTGAAATTTCACTGGCAATACTTAATCAATTTTATGTCAAGTAGATAGTTTGCAAACATGTTACAAATACAGAAAAAATGGAAAAGATGCAACAAAAATCAAAGAAATATGATTGTGTACATTTCGCTAAATAAAATTGAAGAATACTTTCTATCTGGTTATTCTTTTTTCCAGTTGTCTCAAACAATCAGAAAACTTATTCAAGACTTTTGATACATTTTAAATCCTTATTTCTCAAAAGTTTTATGCAAAATATTAACCCTGAGGAAATGAAAGTAGGAGTTGATAGTATTTAGTAGTCCATTAGATACTGAATAGAAGAGAGCCCTTATGAAAGATGCCTGGGGAGGCTTATTTGTACTCTCCACTCTGTGAAGTGAGAGTCAGAAATGATATCTACAAATGGGAAAAGGAGGAAAATAGATACTTCTTTGAAGAACAAGTTCAAATGGCCAATAAAAACAAAAAGAAATGTTCAGCATCCCTGATCATAAAAGACATGCAAATCAAAACACTAGCATTGCATCTCACTCTAATCAGAATGGCCTTTATCAAAATTATAAACAACACCAAATGCTTTGAAGATTCTGGAAGAAGGGGTCATAATGCACTGTTGAGCACACACATACAATTGAATTTTCTTAGTTATCAGGAAGAACAAGATTATATAATTTATAGGGAAATTAATGGATCTGGAAAAATTTGTGAGTGAAATAAGCCAGAGCCTGAAGGAAAATGGGTGCATGTTTCCTTTCATTTATGAATTGTTACACGCAAAAATACAACCTCCCACGGAAATACACATACATAATATGAATATGTACAAAATCAAGTTGGCTAAGGTATATAATATTTATGAAAGAAACATTATGATGTAAGCTCTGAATAATTAACAGATAGTTTAACAAAATGAATATCTATCAGGAAGCCTAAGTATGTGTTGAATTGAAGGATTAGTAGGAAGGAGAAGATAATGCAAAATGGAATAATGGATGAATACAGTCATGCACTCAATATATGTATGTAAAAAAAGGAAGTGAGAAACTTGATATGAGAGGTGGGGAAGGGGGTAAATGGGGAAAGGAGTAGGTAGGAGAGAGGAGAATGCTGGATGACTTATTAGATGCACAGTACACACAAATAGGTAGGCAAAATTTAGCTCCCATTTAAAGCATTTAAAGATTCAAAATATCTACTTTTAAGTACGATCTGTGAAGAACAGACATTTACCAGTCATCAAATTTTCCTTGCTCTGTACTATGCAGCTTCCAGAATGGTGTGAAATTAATTTCTGTTGTTAATAAGTCACCTAGACTATGGCATTACATTATAGTAGCTCAAAGAACTAAAATAATTGTGAATGCTTAATGCTTCTGTATTATACTTTTCTGCTTTAGTATCAACTCAAAATGTTTAACATGGTAATAGACTATCTTACATTTAATATTTAAATGTGATCATAAAACATAGATAAAACAAGGATACTAATAAGATAATGATGAAACACTGTTCTTGCTCAAAGATATCATGTTTGTGTTTTGTGTCTTTTATCATATCAAAGTCAGATGTTTGAGGCCTCAGTCTCCTATGATCTTACCAGGTGGCTTCTTGTTATGGGGTTGTCATATCTTCATGAGATTAAAGGATTCCAAAAGATTCATAGACATCTCTTGCTTCATCCAGGATTAGTCATTCTGTGAGTTCAATTAATCATAGGAAAGAAAATGTAAAATCCTTCTATGCTTATAGAGTGGGGATCAACTGTCTTATGCTTTGGTGACCAACATTTTGAAGGTAAGACTCCAACTGGCAAGAAGCCAGTTCCAGAATGGCTTCCTATCCCTCAACTACTATCTTTTCCTACCAATCACTTTACTTTTCTGAAACCATTTATTTTCCATCTGCCAGGGCTCTCCTGGACTAGATAATATAAGCCCTATCTGAATCTCCATCCTTTGCCCAAGGCAGTAGTCCACTTTCATCCATAATTCTGCTTTCCATGGTTTCAGTAACAAGTAATGAACCTGAAAATTCAAGACATAAACAATTCATAAGTATTAATTTTACTATAGTATATTTCTATAATCATTATATTTTATTAGCTATTCATCTATGTATCTAAGTATAATGTTATTATAGATATGCATATGTAGCATAAAACAGTACCCTTTATATACAGTATTCACTACTACCTGTAGTCTCGTGCATTTCAAACAACGCTTCGGAACATATTTCCCAAGGACAAGGAGATACTACTATAAAAACGAATCTGTCCTCATTCTGACTTCCACTCACTTTTCCTTTAGACAAAAGCTATATTCACTTTTTTCTTTCATAAAAGAGATTCATGGCCAATTAAACTGGACTCTGAAAAAAATGTTTTCTCCCTGTGCTATAAGAGAGATGATCTCCTTCCTTTAAAATTTGAAATTGAAACAAAATATTCATTTTCAAATTTGAATAAGTATTGCAGTATTCAATGTATATTTTTAGTTTCACATCCTATGACTTTACATGTACAGTTTTTTCTGTTTTGTTATGTATGGTTAACACACTACAAACTATCGCCCATGAACCACACCCAGCTACCATTGGAATTTTTTTCAGACAGTGAGCTAGGAATGACTTCTAACCTTTTTAAATAGTTGGAGAAATAATAAGAATATTACATGATATACAAATCATATGAAATTCAAATCTCAATACAATTTTATTGGAATACAGTGTTTTCTACCTTTTAAGTCCATATTTCATTGAAGGTGAGAAATTAAAACATCTGAGAAGCTGTTGAACAGCCCAAATATGCACAACTCAACTTACACAGGCCAAGTTTGCTGATGTCTGGGAGCATGCTCAGTCAAACTAGACCTGTGTTCCCATTCAACTCTGTTATTTTTTGCAGTCTAGTTAATCTAGAGGGCATTCTATTCATCTCACAGACAATGCTTCCAGGAGTAGATGAAAAGATGCTTATAGGTCACTGGTGTCGTTACATGATGGCAAATAGCATTTACTAAATACTTTTGGTCCAGGTTACTGGGACTTGAGCTCATGGTTTGTGCTCAACCACTAAAATCATTGCTCCACTTACAGTTTTTTGGTGGATAATTGTGGGTAAGAGTCTCACAGACATTCTTTTCTTACCCACGCTGTCTTCAAACAGTAATACTGAGATCTCAGCCACAGGTGTGAGCCACTGGTTTCCAGCACCTAACTGCTTTAAGAGACAGAGACAGACAGAGAGACAGAAAGACACACACACAGAGGAACAGAGACACAGACACAGACACAGAGAGAGAATTGAATTACGGAATTGCTGTCTTCTCTATGTCTGGCTTTCCTCACAAATAAGTTAAACAAGATTCTATGAACTTCTTGCTCTGATTTTCTGATGGCAAAACAGAATAGTAAAAGTAATGACACAATAAAGTTAAAAGTAGGACTGGGAAGGTGGCTCAGTGGTAGAGCACTTGCCTTGCATGCATGAGGCCCTGGGTTCAATTCCTCAGCACCACATAAGCAGAAAAAAAAGCCAGAAGTGGCACTGTGGCTCAAGTGGTAGAGCACTAGCCTTGAGCTGAAGAGCTGAGGGACAGCGCCCAGGCCCACAGTTCAGGCCCCATGACCGGACCCAAAATAAATAAATAAATAAGTAAACAAACAAGCAAATAAAGTTGAAAGTATTATTAGAAATCCACTGAAAATCTACTGAAAAAATAGACATTCAACCCATAGAACTATAATAACAATTTACTACCAACTGGGTGGCGTGCAACAACTGAAATATATTATCTGTCGTGGTTCTGGAGCTAAGAGATTTGATGAGTTAGTTCCTTCTGGAAACTTAGGGAGCTGGTGCTGTGCCTGACTTTGTGGCAGGTGCCAGCAGTCCTGATGTGTGTCAGCATAACTCCATTCCTTGCCTTGTTTTCATGTAGCTTTCTTTTCTGCATGTTAAGCATTGTGTGAAAACATGCCATATTTTTGTATGGTCTGTCTTATATCTGGTGCTAGTTCAGTAAGAATGCATTGCAAAGCTATACAGAAATTAGAGAAAGATATTTAAAATAAAAGAATTTTATAAAACAATTAACAAAAAGGTATTCCTACCCAAAGTGTTTGTTAAACACTATTCTTTCCAGTCTCTTCGGGTTCCTTTGCTCCAAGATGATTCTCTGCTTTCCAAGATCTCCGGGTTTAATTTATGCATCATACTTGACTGATATATTTTATTCTATTCTATTCTGTAGCTCATGTGCTATTCCTTTTTTTCTGTCTCCACTATGTACCTAGTTGAGAAACCAAGGAGTCAGCTGGTACTCTCTGCATGTGCCTGTCTGCATGCCAGTACTTGTTCCTCTGTCCTATTTAGAGGCCTGAGTTCTTGATAAGGAAATGTGCTCTGCACAGAGACCAACACAATTTTGGCAATCATAGGGAGAGACACTTATTTTCCCTGCTAAGCAAATAGCTTATTACTCTAAACCAGTAAGAATTGAGATGAAGTCTGTATATAAGAAATGACATGAATCATAAAAGTCTTAGCCAGGCTTAAACTATTGTGTATATATACATAGAAACATGCACAAGCACACAACTCCAGCTGTTTATTTTCCCCTTTTCTTTTCTTTTGAATATGCCTTAATTCTCTAGTAACCTCAAGCCAAGGATTAAGTCAAGTAGGATCTCAGCAGAAATCGGATCCAACTCTGGTTTTGGACAGAATTCACAGAAAAGCTCAAAGCAATGAAAGCATGGCTTTCTCTGTGGACCCATCAGAGAATGTTAGCTTTACTGCCTTTCATTCTACCTAGATACTTCTCAACAAATGGGCCATTGGCAGGTTTGAGAAGAGGAACTCAACGCTGGTTTTATACCTTAAATACCTTGTATATTTGGGCACTCCATCTAATTGCTAATTGAGTTTTAACTTCCTATTAAAGATATAGCATATGCAGTAGAAGAGAATGAAACCCAACTGTAAACCAGAAGACCTAATGTGAACCAAAAGACCTACATTTTAAGCATGGCTCTGCAATAGATGAGCTTTGAAAGTCACCCAAGGTCTCCTGGCATGGAAACAGATTATCTCTAAATCCCTTTATAGCTCAAAATCAGTGATCATGTTATGGTCTACATATTTCAGTTTTTTATCCTTATGGGACACAGTTATAGGGTACTCTATCATAACTAGCTACTATTTGTTGCCCTGAATTTTTTATGGGAACGATTAGCATCAGAATTGATAAAATATGGTTGTCCATAAAACTTTTTTCTTATTTCCTTGAATTATGAATGAGAATTGAGATCAAATATTGCAGGTTGTTTTGTCTAGATCATGTCTTTGAATTTGTGGACACTAGGAAAAGGGAAATGGGAGAAGAGAATATAGAGGCACTGAGAATTGAATTGAATCTGATATAAAATTAAAGACTAATTGTGGGAAAAGATCATAGAGTCTCAAGACAGGGTTAAAAACCTTAAGTCACTGCTTACTTATACATATGATTTTGCCCATGTATAAGACCTGAGAGTAAGTTTTCTAATGGTTAAAAATTGAAGCAGAAGCTATAAACGATGTAAGATATATACAGACATTCTCCTAGCAAAGCGTCTGTCATCCTGGATCAGTGGTTCTCAAACATTAAAATGTATGCAAATCATCTGGGCTAAGTTGCAGCCTGAGATTATTCATATCTGGCAACCTCTAAGATAATGCTAAAGCTTTGAATGTAAAGTTTAAAGGCATTTCATAAATGCAGCATGTCTTTGGCTTTGGTTCTTCCATTTCCAAGCATAAGTATACATTTACTTCAAAATGTTCATCTTTGATTTTCCCCTTGCTCTGTATGCCTACTCAGTATGGTTATCTGTCACCTATAGTCAGGACAAAGGACACCAACAGTGTATCATTTTCAAGTTGTCTTGTGTCAACCTGCTAGAACAAGTCCCCAAAACTTTTGCTGAGTATTTTGAGACTCTTTTTCCTTCTTCCAGCCACCAGTACCAGACACAAAAGTTAACAATTATTGATTAAATTCTTCACTCTCCTTTACACTGGAAAAGCAATGTTCCCAGTAAAATTACATTCCTTTGCTTGTTTCAAACCTCAGTCTATTGAAAAAAATGTAACAAAAAATCCATTTCTCCTGGCTCATGTATTTATAATATTTTGTGCTCTTCTATTTCTCTAAATGATCACAAAAGGCTTAACAACAATTTATCTTTCTAGTTCTTTTTGTCAATTATAGATGATAATTCACTCTTACTCTGTATTATTGGAGCATATTTTAAATTATCAATTTAAGCTTGGACTGTAATTAAAATTATGTGAGCGTTTAGGACATTATTCTGCAAAAATGCTCTGTGGGCATTCTGTGATCTAGCTCATAGAATCTAGGTACAAAACAGCATTAAAACACTGAGTTAAAAAAATCATCCATTTCTTGGGTTCATGATCTGGCCATTCATGTAGCCAGCTCCCAAACAAAATCCATAGATAGGGTTTTTTTTTTCCAGGAGATTAAATGTCTACCAGAGTTGGCAGGAAACAGAAAATCTTCTCTAGTGACATATTAGTAGAAAGTAGGCCTGTCTATCTTGATCCCACTATACCTTATGGAGCACATGCTCTTTTAACGAGCAAATATACTCCACATGAGATTCTATTATTATAACAGGCCCTTGATATGTGCAAGTATATGGTTCTAAGGGGACTGCCACTGAGCAAAAGCCACAAGCACTCAGGCTGCATAAAACTTAGTACTGCATTGTGAATGCGCAACTCATTTTTCCCACAACACTGCCCAAAGGCTGCTAAAGATGCAGTGCCTTGCAACAAATCTTAAATTTTCATGTAATCGCTTAAAGTAAACACATTAACTTTTACATTCCTTTTGGGGCACCATTTGCTTTGAGGAAGTTGCATTTTCAAAAAATTAAGAAAAGGAAAACAGTAGATCACACAAGATTTAAACAAAATTGACAATAACATGAGACTGAGTGAAACAGTCTCTGAATCACTTAAGTGGCCTCATATGCATACAAGAATTCAACATTTTATGGGCAAGAACAACAGGGGAAAACTGGGAGAAAGCAAAGGAAGGGATGAATGCATTATCTTAATTATAAAACATTAACCCCTCTGTAGAGCACCTTAGAAACAATAAAATTACTGCTATGACAAATTCATGCTATAAAATTGGAAAATTAAGATGATGACAAAAAGATCGCCATCATCAGAAAACAGAAGTTCTGCTTGGGGAAAATGGTGTGATTTTTTCACTGCCACTCATCAGTCTTTTTTTTATTTTTTCCAAATATTTATTCCAAATATTCCAAGTGGAATATTTATTCCAAATATTCAATGTTTATTAATGAAAATCTGAATCAAACCCTAGGTACTAGGGAGCTTCTTAGACACAGAACATACAGAATATAAAGAACTGCCCATTAGTTTACCTTTGCACTTCCGTGTCAATTCATCCCACAAACCAACAATGGAACAGATTCAAAGATGACCTCTGAAGAACTAAGTTCAACTGCCCAGACTTGAAAATGTGGTTCCTTGATGGTGAAAGTTGCAATATTAAATTTAACATAATCTTTTCAAATTAAGAACCTGAGCAATGTTACCCTAAGTAAAAATGGAGCTTGAGATACTTTGTTGGCATTCAGATAGAGGCAAATGAAATGTTTTCCTTAAAGAAGTCCCCAGTTCCTAGGAATTGGGTCTTCTACACTGAGACTTTTCTTAACTAATACCCTCTTTTGTTTATTAATAACTTTAATAAAGGTCATTTAAGAGTGTAAGTTTTTAAGGACTCCCAAACTGAGACTTAAAACAGCCCTTTTGGGGACAAGTGACTGCATATTTCAATTTATATTGTGTGCTCAATTATGATGTGTGCTATCTTGATGTTTTGGGAAAATGGAGATGACACAGTCTGTTCTTTAGCCTAATAAATATGTCCTATTTTCTGTGTGTAAAAAAAAAAAGAAAGAAAATGTGGTTCCTCAATATGGTTCTCCTTAATCTCTAGCAAAGATATACTTTAACAATCTCCTTCGTCTCAGTGATTCATAAATACACTATTTAGCATTTTCAGAAAAGAAAGAGTAAAAAAATACTTTGTCACTTGCTTTTACACATGTAGGATGAATAAAACTAAAAAGACACCTAAGCCATCTGTTCAATGCTGCAAATCCTAGAATCAACCTGACTAGCCACACAGGACTTGAATATCTGTGCTTTCAGGATTCATGGTGCATAGCAGAAGCAGATGATATGGATGAGGCCCTACACACTTCCAAGCCAAATGACTACTTGTTTTTACAGTGTCTTGTGTTATACAAAATTCCTGAGATTTACTGATTCAAATTTGGTTTGATATTGAGACGTTTTATCTGCATGTGCTAGACCTGGGACTTGAACTCAGGGCATGGACATCCTGAGCTTCTGTGATCAAAGCTAGCAGCCTCTCTACCTCTTGAACTACAACTCTACTTCTTGACTTTTGGTGCTGAATTGGAAATAAGAGTCCCACAAACTTTCCAACGCTAGCTTGCTTTGATTCACAATTGGAAATAAGAGTCCCACAAACTTTCCAACGCTAGCTTGCTTTGATTCACAATCCTCAAATCTCAGCCACTTGCAGAGCTAGAGTTATAGACCTGAGCAACCAACGCCTAGCTTAATAGTGGTATTTTTTAAATTCAATTGAACAGATATTTATGTCTAGCTCATTAAATGGCCATTTATAGTGAAGGAGTAAAGTATAATGACTCTAGTGAGCACAGAAAAAATAATAATTCTTTTTAAATAGTATGATCATATAATTTGCACCCAAATTTGTAAACTTTTAAAATAAAAGTATTCCTTATGAATTTTTATATGAAGATTATATTAAGTAAACCAAGATGGATAGTCAAAGTGGTTATGTAACCTATGGGGAGACAATTTGAAATTGGAATTTTGAATCAAAATAAACAGTACAAGCTGGGAGTGTAACTCAGGTTTAGAGAGTTTTCTTGGTATACACAGGATCTGGGTTCAATCCCAAGTGTCATCACTACCAAAACCAAAGCTCAATGAATTTCCTTGATCCCTTTTACGGGTTAATAGGAAGATGAGGTTCTCTAAATATCTCAATGAGATTCAATACTGTCTTCCCTAAAACTTGCAGTCATTATCATAGAAAGGATATACTACAGACTTGGTATTCATGATATTACTAGATCCTTGAAGCAGCATTATGAAATAGTGTTCTCAACTTCGCCTAACGTAACATTGAGTAAAAAGATATTAGATAAGGTGTCCAAATTTATAAGCTACTATGAACTATAGCCTGAGTCAAATCTAGTTCAATCTGAAAAGATGAAAAAATTCTTTCCTAAAGCTTTGGGGAATGTTTCTGTTAGGTCTAACCTTCACAAGGCCAGAAGCTAGAATCAGGCTAACTTTTCCTACTTCAGGGAAAACAAGAGGTATCCATCTCATCTTTCACATAGAATCACATACATCCTAATAAAATTATGATGAAAATCTGAGTAGTTTCTTCATGAAATGTAAAATGTTCACAATCATGAAACACAAAATATTGGGGTGGAGAGAAAATAATATTAATTGTCTTAACAGAAACTTAGTGTGGTATAGTGGAAAAGAGTTGAATTTCCCTCCTTGAGGCTGAAATATGTCTGGTGATGTTTGAAAAGTTGTTCTGCTTCTCTGCATGCTATATGCTCAACTGGTGCTGTTTTTCTTAAAGAATGACAGGAAATTTGATAAGATATATAATGGAAAATTACACAGTGCCTAGGACATATTAAAAATCATATATTAGTTTCATTTCTTTTCTCCCAATAGCAATGAACAGCTTCAACACAGATAATGGCAGAGCAAGAAATCTGAAAAAGAAGATCAGGGTATAAGTCCTAGCTCTGCTATTTATTAGCTTTTTAGCCTGGAGATTACCTCTGTAGCTCAATTTCCTTGTCTTTAAGTACAGAGATAGTAATAATAGTGGCCCTTCATATCTCAGTATCCTTCAAAGTTGTATGTGAAATAACTAAAAAGAGTTTTATATAAGTGGCTACTTTTGAACAGATATCATTCTTGTGATTATTATTATTATTGCTATTAAGTATTAATATTAACAGAGATTCTTACTGAATAGGGCAATATTTATGTAATTGACAACTACAGACACTGGACTTCATGTAAAGAAGATGTTGTTGGTTGTTGGAAAAAGCGATGGGAATTCCTGGGGCAGAAAATAGTAACGAGTGTGAGAATGAGGGCATATAAGTCTTCGAATGCAGAACCAAGTCTTGATCTGGAGAATCATTGAAAATTAAGAAATTAGTACACATAAATGTGTAAAAAATGTCAGTGTATCAAATTCAAATACATTGAGAACAAGGGATATGCCATAAGGGGGGAAGAACACTCGAAATAAACAAGCAAACATATAGTTCATTGAAAACAACATATAGTTCATTGAAAACAACAACAAAGAAAAACTATGTCCATGTCTTAGAGTTCATTTTGCTTTGTATCATCTTATATAGTCATATGTATGTAGCTATTAAGCTATTTGGCTCATCTGCTAAGATTGTCGTAGACTTATACAATTATAGCAAATAAGGGAAACCATGGGACCTGTGTTTCTTTGGGTCTGGCTTACTTCACTTACTATAATTTTTTTCCAAGTCTTTCAATTTCCTTAAAAATGCGGCAGTGTCATTCTTTCTGATGGAAGCATAGAATTCC
>NW_012267267.1:10449318-10506415 GCF_000151885.1 Dipodomys ordii | reverse complement strand
AAAAAAAAAAAAAAAAATGAATGTTGGAAATGAATGGAAATGAAGGTTGGACTAATCTTTGATGAGCTATTGGGCTTCTCAATACTAGAGGGTCTGTAGTGACAAAGGTCTTAACTCAGTTCTTTGAATAAACCCATATATATATATATATATACATATATATATATATATTCCAACTCATAGTTTTCCTACTGTAAGTATATTTTTGTGCTTGCAAAATGAATTCTCCACATTCCCATTCATTTTATGCAAAATAAATTTATACATCTGCTAGAATGTTTTTTATTTTGCTATTCTACACAGCTGTTGTTCGGTGACCCTTTTTATTAGATGTATTTATCACCATATGCAGTCATAAAAAAAGACATGGGAAATAGGTTAATTGAACATTCAGGGATCCCTTAAAAGTACTGTATAAACCTTCCAGGTTTACTTTGGAAGTGTAACTCTCCCTCTCTCTGTTTGTATGCTTCATTTTTTCCAAAAGTAGTTTTGCATAAGCTTTTATATATCTATGAACTTATGGAAATATGATATTAATAAAATCAATTTAAAATACTGTAAATAACAGGATAGAATTAATAAATTATTGAATGTTGAAAGGTTTTCTTAAAAGTCTATGCTTACCCAAGGTAAAGTGAACACATATACATGAATATATAGATGTGCATATGTATGCATATATGTATATATTTTGTATGTACATACTGCTGTTGGAGTTGCTAAGCAAACTTTAACATTCAATTCAACAAAATTTCCCATAATTTTCCAGATCTTTCTAAGCAAACTTTAACATTCAATTCAACAAAAAATTCCCATAATTCTCCAGATCTTCATGAAATTCCTTTTTATCCACTGCCTGAATTAAAAGTATCTGTCTTTAGTACTCCATTCTATTTTTGTCAATTTTCTTGACTAAGCATAGGACAGATAGCTTCACACAGCTAAGTCAGGAAGGTTTGTGTGTGTATATATATATATATATATATATATATATATAATGAAAACAGAGAATGTACATCTGTATTTCAAATACTAAAACCCAAAACTCGAAGTTTCACTGCTGTATAGAAAGTACTATTGTGTCTTAAAGTTCGATATATCTGGGCTCTCAGAATGCATTCCAAAAATATTTGCTTTTCATTAGAGGAGAGGTCTACAAAATATCATTTAATAGTACTAAATAATATTTTAAGTATATAAAGTTCAAAAATGTGTACCATAATTTATGATGTAGTAATGACAAGTGACTATCTTCGTGTACCTCCAAATTGAGTAATATCACAATCACTTGGCCATCACACCTACCAAGCTAGTGTTCTACAACTGGAATATATCCTCTTCTCAAAAAAAAAAAAAAGAAATGTTACTAATTTTTCTAGCTCATATATAAAAGCATTATCAATAATTTTTCTAGCTCATATATAAAAGCATTATCAAATAGAAATTTGAAAATAATTTGAAAGAAATGCTCAAGGTTGTTCTAATTAAGCTTACATGTTCCTAAAATCCAGTGAGAGGAAAGACCTCTGAAGATATTCAGAGGTAGACAGAGGAATGAAGGAGTTCCACAAGTAGTGTCCTCCCCACCCCAAAACTGCATGTGTACTTTCCTACTAGGTAAAGTCTACTTTCATTTAATAGACCTCTGTTGTCTTATTTCTACCTCCCATGTTAGCTGTCAAAAAGTGGAGTTTGGCAAAATATCATCTGCAGACATCTAGACTGGCTTGTACTACGCTATGTGCAAGCTCAGCAACAGACTTATCAATTGCTTAAAAATAAGCTAACATATTTCCTGTGAGCAGGAACACCTATGTCATTTTTATAGCCTTTGTAACCAGTAATGTCCTGAAAATGTCTGCTTTCAGGCAGCAAATAATATCAAGAGCTAAGATTGACAAAGGCAGAGAAGGCAGCATGGCTTGTGGCAGTTACTTCTTCCTCCCCTCCTCTGGCAGACATTGCTAATCAACATTGGAACTGGTTGCTACTTTGCCCAGTTTCAGCCTGAACATATTCACTTCCAATCAATCAGAACTGACATATACGAAGAATTTATCCACCGAGACAGTATTGAGTATGGCTACTTATTTAAACTTGGGTATGATGTAAAGCATGTGTAATTTGTAATTTAGGAATGAGGCGGATGAAAGACGATAATGCCCCCAAAAGAGATCTCAATCCATTATTAGAAGACTAGTGACTGTCTCAAACTGAATTCTTTTTTTGTATTTTTTAATTGTGAAAATACTGTAGAGAGGGGTTACAATTACATGAGCTTTGGGCTGATATATCTATATCTATGTCTTTATATATATTATATATAAATATATATGTATATGTATACATATATATATGTAGAGAGAGACAGATCTAAATATCTATATACATGTATATGTACATGTATATATAGATGTATATATAGATATCTCTGCACAAGGATTATGTGTATGTATATGTATGTATGTATGCACATATGTGTGTATATATACATACATGCATAAATATATTTACATATACACATATGCCCCTTATTGGAAGAAAAATAGTAGTTTTTCCTAGTAAGTTTCATAGTGATTCCTTAAATAACTTCTTTCAGGAGGGATGGAGAAAACAAGTCTGTTGAGGACTTGGGGATGACTTGTATCTTTCAGGGACACTTAAGATGCTTTATTCACAGAACTTTAGTTCTTAAAAACTGCCCTTTTCCAATATATAGGTAGTTCCCATCCTAAACTTCCAGCAGGCTCTACATGCCAGTAAGCTAGCAAACTTATTGTAAAATCCCAAGGGAAAAACCTAAGTGCTTGACGCACAACTCATATCCTCTGATTTGTAGAAATAATAAGACTTCAATTTTTCTTCTAGATTGTCCAAATCTTTTTACTTAGGAAAACAGGAGAGTAGGATTCATGAGGAAGTTCTGTCAAAAGAGAGATTTAATACCCAACATCTATTTCTTGAAACTTGAGGGTGATAATAAGATGCAGGAGGTGAGAATTTCCCAAGACAACATGTGATTTTTCTGGTTTCAAACTCTTCACTAGTGCTATTCAGTTCTTCCTTAACACAAATCTACCTGAGGCCCAAAACAGGCATTGTCTCTTCAGGAGATAACAAACATTTAAGTTGCTCCTAATGGTATTGGTTGATTTTTATATTATATCCCATCCCCAAAATATTTCTCTTAGTCACTAATATAATATTTTCTAATTAATAATATCCATAATTAGCAATTGATTTTTATCTATCTATATGTTTCAAGCTTGGGCTTTCAATAAAAGAAAACATTAACCAAATTTATTTATATAATAATAAAACATCTTATTTGCTAACCCAAAAATGCAATATAACTGGCCAGCATAAAAATAAAAAACAGACAGCCAATTATTTTTAATCTATTCTCAAAAATATTAATTAAAACAATGAATTTCCGTTTAGGATGATGGCTTGTTTTTGCAATTATACATCCTTTCCTGAAAAGCCTAACTTACTATTAAATCTAAGTTTTAAATTCCCTATGATAATGAGCTCTTATCCTATCAAATATAAATATGTTAAATAAGGAATTTTTTACCTAATTAAAAGTAATTATTACAAATATGCTAACAGGTTAAATGTAATTGGGCTGTAATCCTACAGCCAGTCAAACATGAGTTTAGTCAAACAAGAAGTTATTTTAAATCCATTATCTGTAGTTATGTTTTTCTTTTCTAGATTGACCTGCATATACAACTATAGTCTCGGGTAATTTTTCCTTTAACTGTGAAAAACATATGTGAGTTCTCATCTGTGTTTAATTCCTGGAAAAGGTTGGAAGCTATTATAGTAATATATTTCATTTGAGTTATGTCTCAGCTATGAATTAAAAATATCTCCATTGTATCATTCCCTTTAAACCTTTTCATCTAAATGGTTTATCTTTGAGTCAGACTTTTCTACTTCCAACACATTCTGATAGTGTCTGGCCTACTTCTACAGCTTAAAGTGTGTTCATTAAAATGAAATACATTAACATATAAGCCACAGACAAGGAAAATGAAATTGCTTTAAATAACTACCAAGGAAGTAGGTGTAAATGAAAACAGTTATAAGTTGAAAATTAATTCAAGCATTAATACTTTGATACCAGACAGATTCCAGGCTAGGCAATTAATTATTCGTTCTGAAATGCTTGAGATATCCTTATTATTTAAAGACAGAAATACTTAGAGTTGAGATTGGTAACTTGAAAAGAGGGTAAGTAAAATTATACATTAAGATTATGCGGTACTGACTGTTAATAAATGTGCTGTGTGGAAAGAATACATTTCAAAATATAATCTTATTTTTATAAAGTATAAACTCAGTATAATTTTAATAACAGAAGAAAATAAAGGGAAATTAAGGAATTTGAAACATAAGCTTATGTAAATTTTAAAACCTGACCTAATTGTTTGTAGAAAAGCATATATATCTTTATGTTTTATATATAATACAACTAAATCCAATTTATATTACAAAAATCTAAGACTAGGAGAGTCAGTAGATGTCCCTATAGTTAGGTCAAATGCAAAGAAGCATCTTTTTCTGACAATGTCAATTCTCTTGTAATATTTAGTTTCAATTTCAATCATTTAATTTTCATGAGAGTATACTGTAAAACAAAATGTAACTTTTGCTTTGATATATAAAGAAAAAGAAAAGAGATGTCAGTAGTTGAAATAATTTAAAAAAACTGATCTTATTTTGTGAACTATTGCAATAGGGCAAAAGACTTCAGTATGGACAGAGATAACTTCTGAATGTATAAAGGAAAAGCAAAGTAGAATGATATACCTGGGTTCAATGGATGGAAAATTAAGAGAAACAGCATGGGTAAATGTAGTTTGGTTAACTAGACTCAACAACATTTGCAGTAAGGGCAGCCAAGGGTGACCAGATACCACCTTGATGGAAGTGAAATTTTTGACCAGACATGGAGAGACAGTAGGTATTGAGGGTGAGGGATTCTATCCAATGTGCCTGATCAAGATTCTCCCTACAGTTGGGCATAGGTGGCTCATGCCTGTAATCTTAACTACTCAGGACGCTGAATCCTGAGGATGGTTGTTAGAAGTCAGCCCAGGCAGAAAAGTCCATGAGACTCATTGCCAATTAACCATAAAACACCAAAAGTACTGCCACTAAAGTGGTAGAGTGTTGGCCTTAAGCACAAAAACTCAAGGACAGTGCCCAAGCCCCAGGACCAGCAAAAAAAAAAAAAAAATCCCTGCTACTATTGGACAATGCAGTCTATACCAAGGTTGATCCCTGCTACCATTGACAATGAAGTCTACATCAAAGTTGAGGTCTAAAAAATTTAAAGGACAACACATTAGTTCAGTGATAAAGTCTTTGTAAGGTGACAATATGTTCTGAACAAGAAGACCATGGAGAAGGGTATTGATGACTAAAGATGAAGAAGATTTTAGTTTGAGTACTTGTTTATTCTTGTGTCTGTAGATGAGAATGAGTTGTTTTTAGGATCTAAATCCTTTCGATATTAAGGTGTATTCTTGAAAATATGCTTGGGTGAGAAAAAAAAAACAAGGTCATTTGATTGGTATAACCAATGGACTTACCAGATCACTATCTGGAGTACTGAGAATATTTGACACTGATATCCTGGCCAACAGTAAGGAATTCTTAGCAGGAAGAAGGGACACTAACATGAATGTTATTTGCTATGAACTCTCATTCCTACTGTATACAGTAACACATAATGATAACAAGTACAAATCATGCATCCATTCAATAGATTTCAAGCAAACTTTTTGACCATGTGCAACATTCCCAGTACTATCCTAGGATCTTGAGCTTTCAATGATGTTCAAGTGGTCTCACTTAAGAAATAGGAAAAAAAATATCTGAAAGACAAACTCTGTTATTCTGGAAGAGTAGATACTACATGATTCAACTTCTCCCATCAATCAGTGCTACTGTAGGCCAGAAATGAGCTGCTCCATATGTTAGTGCTTAAGAGTCTTTTAGATTTTAACTGATTCAGACTTAATTCATCTAGTTCCACTACTTTCCAAGTAAATGGGTTTGAAAAAAATCACTTTATCTCTCTGTAATATTAATTTTGTGCCTGTGGAAAAAATCTACTAAGAAAGTATTTTAGAGAGTTCCAGATATCTAGTTCTGTTTTCTCTCCTTTTTTCAGACATTTGGGAAAATTTTTTAACCAATCTTGTGAAATTCTCTAAGTGACATTTTGAGCAATGGAGATAGGTAGGGTATCAAGACCAAAGTTTGAAAAGAACCATCTCTGAGCACTTTCAGGTTAATACGGAGAAATTTTGTTCTTTCTACATTGTTCAAATGCATATGATTTGCCTACTCTCTAAAGGTTATGCATCCATACATAGGACAATTCAGAAACATTTATTAATTTCCTGAAATTTTAAGGTTGATTATTGTTTCAAAATTTCTAATTTGTATTAATCTGAATTAGATGAAGCCTTCAAAGTGTTTAGTATGACGTTACAGATATAGTAAGCCCCCAAGAAATGCTAGTCTTGGCTGTAGTTACAGGTGAGTTTCCTTTAAAAGATTTAGTTTATTTTTTCCTAGTGTCCAGAAGACCAAAGTTTTAGATTCTTCTCTTAGCACAGCCACTCTCTTCAGCGCATGAAAGGATCAACCTCTATCTACACAGACTCGTATGAAATGACTAGTTCCTTCCTTTATTTAAATCACTGTACGTTGACAATATTTGCTGTACCAGAGGGGCTCATGTTATTCAGCTCTACAAAGTCACAAATAATATATATTTGAAAACAAGTGGTAGCTGATGTAAGCACCAGATGGCTCAAACATAAAATCAAGGGAGCTGCTTTTAGCTCTACCCCAAGGCTCTTAAAGCTGCCTTCTCAGTGTTCCTTTATATGTTGTAGTTTATTTCTGAAGTGACAATAAAATTGGGAACAGCAGAATGGAAAGGAGCACCACAGCCCCATCATGTCTGAACAATCTGCTATGCATATGAGATGAAACATTGCCATCAGTAGAATCAACAACATCTTGACACATGATTCAAACGTCAAAAATATCTAAGAATGTAAGATGTCTTTGAAACAGTGACAAAAAGTGAAAGTCAAATCCAAACTGGAGCCTGATCCCTAGAAGATACTGTTTCCTCTCTTCTCAAAGTTGAGAAATCTGTGGGGCACTATTTTGGCCTTAGAGAACACATCCCTAACATATCCCTCATTACAGTCATTTGCATTTGATTTCATTAGACATTGTGCTCATTTAGTGTGAAGGGATCACAGAGAAGTGATATTCCTAAGGAAACAGGATTGCTGCTGCTCAGGAAGCCAGCAGTTAGGCAAAGGCTTTCTGTGTACACAGAAGCAGAATCATCTCCAGAAAAAAAGGCACTGGCATATATCAGTCTCATTTTGCTTCATAATAAATTATCCCCAACATGGAAGCTTAAAACATCAAACATTTATTATTTGGGGGTCCAGATTCCAAGTGTCATTTACTTAGGTGATTCTGGATCACAATCTCACAAGACAGCATCATGATCAATGTTGAAGCTTTAGCCATTTTAAAGTTTGATCAGTCTAGTAGATTATGTTTCTGAGATGGAAGGATGGTTGCTGATAAGAGACTTTAATCTCTTTCTGTGTGGGCTTTTCATAAAGCTGCTCACAACATGCCTTTCTCCAAGTTATTGATCTGAGGGTGTGAGGAATGTGTGAAGCACACAAGAGTCAAGTTTCTGTGATACTTTTATCCAAGTAAGAGCAATAGGCCGTAACTTTTTCCTATATAGCACTAGTCAAACACACAGATTCTGAAACAGCATTGCCAATACTAAGAGCCTGGATCATTGGGGTGCAAGCTGAAAGCAGGCAGCCACAATAGCCATGGCAGAGCTGGCAAATGGCCTTCTTCCCGGCTCACCTCTTTATCTCTGCTGGATCAATTTATTTTTTAAAAAAAAATAGACTTGCCATTGGATACCAGTGGCTCACGCCTGTAATCCTAGCTACTCATGAGGCTGAGGTCTGAGGATCATAGTTCAAAGCCAGCCAGGAAAGTCAAGCAGGAAAGTCGATGAAACTCATCACCAATTGACCATGAAAAAGCTGAAAATAGAGCTGTCATTTAAGTGGTAGAGTGCTAGTCTTGAGCAAAACTAAAAGTTCAGGGACAGCACTCAAGCCCTGAGGCATACAAAAAATTAGTATATGGAATTCTCACTTCCATCTTGAATGACACTGATATGGAAGAATGTCAATATACTATATTTCTTTTTTATATTGCTTGATATCTCTACACATTTTCCCTTTGTGTTGTATTCCTATGGTCAACCATATCTGTTTCTATTCTTCAAGGGATTACAAAGTTTTAGAACTATTTACCTGATTTTTGGAAGCTATCCTCCCAACTAGAAAAGACAGAAGCACAGACAATGAGTGGCCCAAACAGCTTTCCTCCTTTCTACTCCAGTGACTTTGCTAAATTACAACTCACACATGCTTCCATTTCCAATAAATTATCTCCAAGTAGTTCCCAGTCTCTTGCCTCTGTCTCTTGACAAGTGAACCAGTTGGATGGACAATGTCATACAATAAGGTATGGGATGGATTCTTTGAATTGACAGTGAAATTAGGGTCCAAAAGCACTTGGATGAGAAGACCCAGAAGGCTAATAATGAAGAATTGTTTTGCCTACTATATTGGCTGTATGAAAAACATCAAAAATGCCAAATATTCCAGAAGCAATGGAGTTGTTAGACAGTCTGTACTGGTTATTATTGGCCACAATGAAAGAATTGGAAATAGTTAAATGGCAAATCCTTTCTACAACTACTTTAAGATAATAAAATATATTTTAAAAATAAAAGCAGCTTTAACACTGTGTGGTGTTCCAAATCAAGTTGCCATTCTTCTTCTAGTTTCACACTTTGCTATTTTCTATCTTAAATCTGAAGCCTTATTAGCCAATTGCTAGGTTTGATTTAGAGAGGCATCAAGCAATAGAGTAACTCCATAGGAAAAGGATAGTTGGTAATACAGATCTTGACCTGCTTTACATTTGGTCTTTAAGTCCTCTATATTGTCTTTATACTTTGTTATACTGAAGGCCACCATTACCAATATCCTCTAAGAACAACTATTTTAAATATTGAGTGTATAGACACTAGAGTCCAGATACACTAAGTTTAAATTCTGCCTCTACTACAGACTTTCTCTGTCATCTGTACAAGGACTAAATTTTTGCTTCTTTTTCTCTTATATATTTATATTTTCTATTTATACACTCTCTTATATTTTTATGGCATTTATGGTAATCCTAGTATACCCTCATCTTAGTCTGTTTTCTTTTGCTGTAATTAATTGCCTGAGAGATGGCAACATATAAGGAAAGTAATTGTTTCTTTCAGTTCTAAAGGCTAGCGAAGTTCAAGGTGAAAGGGCAACATACTCCAAAGTTCATATTTGCTACCTTCTAGCATGAATATTATTTTACATCCATTGCAAACTCTTTAAATGATTCATTGAACAGGAAAGTAAAGGATAACTATCAAATTGTGGAAAGCTTAAGGAGTTAACAATTTTTGGACGACAGTATACAAACTGGTTTTAAGGTTGCTTCTGAAAGCTGCCTCTTGTATCCTCTTCCAATAGAGCTGCAGAGACAGGAAAAAGTCGTTTTTTTAATAATCTGTTTTTCTTTCTTTCTTTTCATATATATAATATAATATATTTTCATATATATATATGTCACATTTTCTTGATCCATTCATCTAGTGAAGGGTTGGTTCCATATATTATCTATGGTGAATAATGTCCCAGAACTGGGATTGCTGGGTCATAGGGAGCTCTATGTGTAGTCTTTTGAGGAACCTCCACACTGCTTTCCAGAGTGGTTGAACAAGTTTACACTCCCACCAATAGTGACATAGCTAACAAGATCAATAGAAAGCCCACAGATTGGGAGAAGATCTTCACCAGCCATACAGCAGACAAGAGCTTCATATCTAAAATATACTTAGAACACAAAAAACTAAATCCTCCCAAAAACAAATCCTCAAAGAAACAACCACCTGATTAATACATGGGCTAAAGACTTAAAGAGAGACTTCTCCAAAGAGGAAATAAGAATGGCCAATAGACACAGAAAGAAATGTTCAACCTCTCTGGCCATTAAAGAAATGCAAATTAAAACAGCATGGAGACGCCACCTCACCCTTTTAGAATGGCTATAATCAAGAACTCTAATGATGTTGGCCGTAAGGGAACGCTGCTACACTGTTTTGACTTCTTTGAGATCTACACTCTCAAATGACTTTAATAGCTAAGCACTTCATCCAACTTATTCACGTGGTGATATGTATCTTATATTCATTTCCCAGGAGTTTAACTTTCTCTGCATAAGAATAAACTGCTCATTTGAACTATGTAATTTGTATAAGAATCAATTGTAGCTGATACTTTGCGCAAATAAATTGTTTCTGGAACTATTAAAGTGCTTGAAATTAATAACACCTACTAAAAGGTCCAGACCAAGCAAAATCTAGATATGCTGAGCTTGATGGAGCTTTGTTCTCTAAAATCAATCTTGACTAAAATCATATGTATTTCTTTAATGTATTTACAGAAAGATTGTGCAATTAGAACACATTTATGTCCAATCATCCTGCCCTCCTGTTTTATCTATTCTTTCACTTGTTGTGGTAATGAATCATTTTGTAATTAAATTGCAGGAGAATAGGAAAATTATGATTTAGTCAAGGCAGCAAGCATCTTGGTCAGATGTAAATTTTAATTTGCATAATAGAAACAGCTTTACTCCAACTTTAATTTTTTAAAGAAGGCTTTATATGCAGACCAAGATGAAATTTTCATTTAAGCTCGGTACTAGGAATCTTATCATATTTGGCTCAGATTTGGACTGTAACCTTAAGATATTTGAGTATGTTCTAAGAATCACTTCTCTCCATCAATCTTCGTGTTCTAGATTTCTTAGGGCCATCACAAGTAAATGTCATGTATAGATGTATAAGTTAAAAGGCTTGTATATAAGCAGATGCACTTACTTATATATGTATAATCATACACATGGTCCTCTATTCATCTAGTAAATAGCTATTGAATACTATTCTCTGTTAGTAGTATTTTAGGCATTAAGAGTGCAACAGCAAAAGAGGCAAAGTTCCTGGCTTTATGAAGCTTATATCCCAGTGAGAGAAGGAATAAATAGGCAAAATTACTTTTTATGTCCAATATATGCATCTGATTCCACACTTATACACATATTTTTATGTATGTTTGCATATTCACACATATGTATGGTTAGGTTTACACTCACTTTCCACTCCAATATGTAGAAATTTGCATTTGCTCAGAACAACTTAAGAGAGAGTTGCAAATTATTCCACAGTTAACTGCTCTCCAGAATTGTGAATCAGACTGTGGACCAAGAAAATTTGACCTTCTGTCCCTTGGTCTCCTTATTTTGTGGATTTGACAGGACCAAATGTTATCATAGGAATGAAATTTTACTGTCTATACTGGCATACTTGTAAAGAGACTTAGCTTTTGTTGATGGGTCATATTTATAGTAATATTACTAAGGCAGAAGTTTTCCTGTTTTCCTCCATTATGTACAGGTTGGGAATGAAAAATGTCAGATTTCTAATTACATCCCTGAAGATTATTGGCTCTCTGGTTTAAGTAGATTATTGTTTCCATTTGGGTCTGGTTTTTTTTTCCTTTTTTTCACCTGCAAGATGAATTAATGGGATCAGTTTCTTCAAGCTGTAATGATCTCTGTTTCTAGATAAAATCATTTGCTCTGCTATCTTCACTGCTCACAGAACTTATTAGCTCATGTCTTCTCTATACCTCATGCTCTCAGGAATATTGTCCAGTTTACAATGTGCTGCATCCAGGGTAGTCACACAGCAGTAGGTAGTCACACAGCAGGCTCACAGCAGTAAGGGCACATCTACTTTCCCCTTGTGTTGCTTGCACCAGCCTTGGCAAAAGGTATGATGTGAATGTGGACAAAAGATCTAGTAGATCAATTCTCAGGAGGATTTTCCCCAACTCTGGCCAAGAGAGAAATTTTCTGCTGCATGCACTTGTATTCTAGACTATCATTCCCTCATTCTTGCTGCAGTGTCTGTTATGTCATTAGTTTTGTTTTGTTTTTACTGATACTGGGATTTAAACTCTACTCCTTGTGTTCTCCCTTGGCTTTTTCACCCACTGCTAGTGTTCCACCACTTGACCCATGCCTCCACTTCTGGCTTTGGCTAGTTATTTGGAAATAAAATTCTCTTGGATTTGTGTACTCAGGCTAGCTCTGAACCATGATGCTCAGGTCCCAGCCTTCTGAATAGTTAGGATTATACGTGTGAGTCATCAGAACTTGGCACTTTGTTTTATGTTTTTTACTTATTAATAATCTTATAGAGAAGGAAACATCTCATTAGCCAGGTTTACTAACACAGTGCGAAGATAACAGAACTCTCAAAGGTATGTTGAAAGGGAATGAGTAACTCCAGAGTAATCTGGTTGGCAAAATACTCAGCATGTCAGTGATCATTCAATTTCTGAAGGAAAGCTTACTTGGACTGTCTCAAAACTTTGGTCAGCCTTGGGTATTTTTCCTTAACTGAGCCAATAATAGAATTACTCTTTGGCAGGCCTGCTTTTGGTGGTATTACTTTCCCAGAATATGGTATCATTGCCACATTGCTTTGGATGGAGGACTGGGAAGACTGTAATAACACAAACTTACCTGCTGTTCTGGACCTGTGGCTCAACATTGAACCTGTCCTTACTGACTTCATCCACAGAAACAGTTGTGATGCCCAAGCTTGTCACTGTTATATCACATTTTTAATTTACTAGTATACATTTCTTGTACAAGTAGAGAGATCATTGTGACATTTCCACATATGTATATAATTAATCTCACCCTATCACTTTACCTCCCCTTCTCCCCCATTTTCGTAAGAGAATTTGCTACTCTATCTTAAAGCAAAGAGGTGATCAACCTTTACATATTCCATGATGTAAAGGACATTTATCACCATCTTTATGACTGATTTTAGCTTATTTCTTTATTGTTTAGTATGTTACATATATACTATCCAAATTGATCCTGGATATGACTAGAGCTATCTTCCATGATATCAGGAATTCTGGATCACAGAGAAATGATACAAATTTGGGATATGACAGTCACCATGGGAGGTGTCACATCCTGGTCACTCACCTTAAAAATTCCAAATTACCTACAATCAAAAATCTGCAAAGGATCTCACAGGTAGCAGAGATTCAAACTTAGGTCTGTCTGCTTGGAAGTCCCTGAAAAAATATGGAACAAGTTGTAATCCTAGCTATTCAGGAGGCTATGACCTAAAGATCATAGTTTGAAACCAGCTCAGAGAAAAAAATATTCATGAGACCATTATGTCCAATTACTCAGCAAAAGTGGAAGAGTGGTTCCAGTGGTAGATTGGCAATCTTGAACAAAAAGGCTGAGGGATAACACCTAGACCCTGAACTCTAGCCTCAGTACCGATAATATGTGCATATAAATAAATATATATATATATACATACATACACACAAATTCAGATGCAGAAACTAAAATTTATCCCTTTGTAGAGTCTTACATAGAGAATTGATAAAGAGCTAACAGTCCTTGGAAACAATATTTATAATTTAAGAAACAAACAGTCCAGGTTCTATAACTTACTTTTCTTGCATGATTTTTTTCTCTTTTTTTATTGTGAAAATACCATAGAGAGGGGTTACAATTACATGGGCAAGGTAATGAGTACATTTCTTATCGAACATTGTTGCATGATTTTTATAAATATATCAACAGTCTGTAAATACATAATGGGTTAATACTCCTCCTTTGGATTTTTGCTTTGCCCTTTATGACATTTCTTTTTTGTATGTTTTTATTGTAAAAATACTGTACAGAGGGGTTACAGTAACATAAGCAAGGTAATGAGTACATTTCCTATTGAATACATTGCCTCCTTCTTTGTTTTTCCCCTACCATCCCTTCCCTCCCACCTCCACAACTAGCCCCTCCTCCCCCGCCAAAGTTGTAAAGTTTGTTTTCAACACAGTATCTTGTACATCTTATTGTTACAATGGGTCAACCTCTATTCCTATTTAAGCATTTTTCCCTTCCCTTACCTGAATTAGAGAAGTGTATATACAAGATGCAGAGCACAGATATCAAATACAGTGAAAACAGAGGTTATACCGTTACTCGAAACAGAACTAATTCTTAGATCATTGAGAGGATTCTTTCATATTAAAAGTAGAGTGGTTTTGACCAAGGTTAATCATGGCAATATTTATAATATCTTAAGACATTTTTCAGGATAATTATTGTATTACTTTGGCTTTCATATCTGTAATAAAATTCCTGAGAAAATAACTTAAAACTCCTTTTAAGATTTATTGTGGCTGAGTTTCAGATGTTTTGTTCCACGGTTGGCTGACTCCTTTGCTTTTGAACTTCAGTGAAACAGAATGCCATGGTGGTAAAAATGTGTGGCAGAAGGCTATGCTCATCTCATGGCAGCTGGGAAGCAGAAAGAGACACAAAGACAGACAGACAGACAGATAGACATAGAAACATACAGAGAGATAAAGAAAAAGAGACATAGAGATACAGGAAGATCACCTAAGACAAGGAATATTTTACCAAATTATTAATCCTAATCTTAGATTAATTTACTGAAAAAGTCAGCCTTTATGATCTTTTCACTTCCAAAAGCCCCTTCTCTGAACATACTTGTATGGAGACCCAAAACAAAAACAAAGGAGCCTTTGAGTGGACACTTCATTTCCAACCATATCATCCCTTCTTGGATTAAACATTGAACTTCATCTTCAAATAGATGTTAGCAGAAACCATGTATATGGATACCTACAATAATAACTCAGATTATATTCTCCTATGAATTCTCTTTTATTTCATTGCAGGCATACAATTTAAATACTTGCAAACAATAGCTGCATGTAGCAAAAATCATTTCGTAAATAAAATGAATGCAGAATATTTTGTGCAGTTGTAAAGATGTAGTGAAATATTTCAGGTTGAGTGAGTAGGACTAATGGTAACATGTAGGCTTTCCTTTGTATTTGCAAATATTTTTGCTATCTCTTTATTAATACAAATGGTTCTCTTGAGCAAAATTACTTCTAAAAATGAATTGTATGTTACAAATTTATAGCAACATAAAATGTTGATGGTTCTGTGATGGTTTCAGAGTCATTCATCATAACTTCAATTAAATAATAAACTAACATTTACAGAGATGTGGCTGTTTGCCAGAGTCACTATGCTAAGTAATGTGTGTGTGTGTGTGTGTGTGTGTGTGTGTGTGTGTGTGTGTGTGTGTGTGTGTGATCTCATCTAATATCACTGCAATTCTGAGTGGTAGATGTCATTATTATCACCATTTATTAATGCACAAATTTAGAGAAAGTGAGTAGCTTCTGAGTATTGGAGTCAAGATTTGATTCTAAGTTTCTTGTATAAATTCTTTTATTAACCATATTGTGAGACATTCACAACCCACTGAAGTAAATGTCAAACAAACACAACCCTGTGAAGTATATGCGATTCAACAATTATAATCTCTTAGCAGCGTATCAGAAAAAATTCAAGTCAGACTTACAAGACAGTCATACACCTAGGGTTATCTGAAGGGACAGATTGGAAATCTTCTGACCGGTGAGAACATGCTGTCCATATAGAAAGTGTGGTCTCTGAATGTCATTATAACCATGTAAGTGTTCAGAAGTTGTGCATTTCTTCTCCAAAGGCAAATGTGTGATTCATAAACTGTACTTTTATTCCATTTCTCTATGAAGCTGGACATACTCTTTACTAGCTGCCACATAAAAAGGAAAAGTGTTACTTTTAATGACCTCGGTCATTCCAGAGCAACATGCCCTGCCTTCTCTTCTTGAAATGGCACTACTTCCACTCCACAACCGTTGCTAGTCAGGGCTTTCAGGTGAAACCATGGCAACCGAAAGGATTCATTTCTGCTATGTCTCCATAGTACAATCAGTTATCTCAAAGATCTGAAGAGTACCTCACCCATCACTCACTGTTGCATAAGAATACAAAGATAAAAATGGGAACTTAGAAACGAAATACTACTTTCCAAAATACCTAAAAATGGTTGGGAGGAGGGGAAGGCCTGAAGTGAGAGAATGAAGTAATATAGAATGTAAGAAGTAAAACACCAATTAACAGAAAGTCCCTGAACTAAATGGTGTCTTCTTAGAACACAGTTTCATTATCACATTTTAGTAGCATTTCCTCTTGTCCTGAACCAAATTACATTTACTAGAGAATTAAAATTACATCTATGGACAATCTTGTTTTACATAATACCTCATTTTTCTTGCATAACAGCTGAAAATGTCTGATTTGGTGAACTTCTTTTCACCCCTGTTTTATGTACAATTAGAACTGTCCCTTTGTTAAAGTCAGTCTCCACAGACTTGTAGCCCAGAATGATTTATTCAGCCCTTAACCCTAGAGTGTTCACTCTGGTTTTCCACATAATGAGACACATAAGAACACCCACAAAAGACCTTTGCAGTTTCTCATTCAGAAAGTGCACTTGGCATCTCATGAAGAATATTCCCCCATTCAGAGACTGAGTACTACAACACAGAACAACAGCTCAAATCTGATCCCCATTAAAACAACAATGCTGCTCATGAAAGCTAAGCAAAAACTCTGCACTTCTGTCTTAACAGAATGAGGGTTTACAAGTTCAAGATTCTTATTCAATTGTGCAATTCTGTGATGAAAACATTCTTTGCACTATCTGGACAATTGTCCATCCATAAGCATCAAGCTTATACAAAAGCAAGCTGCTAGATTTAGTGTTTGGCTCAGAATACAAGAATAAGATTGGAAAATTGTGTGTAAATCCTTTTCTCAATGAAAAGTCCATTAAAGAAGTCTCCAGGAATTAACATTAACTAAAAATTTCTCCCTTTTTAGTTAATTAACATTAATTAATTTTTCTCATTTTTTCTCAAAATTTTGGTAGCAGAAGTGATTCACTTATTACCTACCTCCAATAGAAACAGTCTATCATGGGAAAGCCAGCAGAAATGAACTACAACATTGCTTTCCTAGAAATGTTCTTTGTGAGTGATAATAGATATAATGAAAGTGAACAGGGTATTTCTTCTTGAAGGTGAGGGAATGAAATGTTTTGGTATAATGCAATACAATGCCATGATATCCATACTAATTATATCATATAGTATCTCTCATCTCTACACTAGTAGCTATGTTAGATATGTAATTTCTTGGTGCTATATTTTTGTCATTTGTAAAGGAAGGATAAATAATAATATCTATTTCACAGAGTTGTGAGGAGGAAATGAGTAAATATATTAAAAAGAATTATGTTTTGCTGGTTACACATTAATAGTGGGATGATTTTCCCAATTGTAATTAGCCTAATAATTAATACCAAGTATTGCTGTTATTATAAATGTCAGATAACCAGTTTCTAAAAATGTTGAATCAATGCTTTCTGAGAGTATAAGGAAATCCAGAACTTACTAATTTAGTAATAAATGATTATTACTTTCTTTTAGAAAACCAATGTGGTTACCTCGAGCTATGCGAGATCATTCCTATTTATTTAGAGATAGAAGGAGGGAAAGCTTAATTTTCAGTTGTGTATGTTAAAAATGTAGACCTTCAAGTCCCATGCAATTATTTCTCATTTATATTCCTAGGTACATGGAGGCAGAAAATGAAAGATTAAGATTTGAGGCCATCCCAGGAAGCACATTTGTGATACTTATTCTTAAATGATAGCTTGGCACATTGGCTCATTCCTCTTGCTTCAACCTTTATGGGAGGTTGGAATTATCATGCCAGACCAACTCCAGAAAGAAAAGAGGCTCCATCTCCAGGGAAGGAAGCTGGGTGAATGTCTGTGATCCCAGTAATAACCTAAGCCTGAAATAGGTAGATTGCAGTTAAGGCAAACATGAAACAGGAAGAAAAATCCTAGAACTGGAAGTCTGGTTCAGAATTATAGTACCAGCCTACCAATTATGAGTCCCTAAGTTCACCTGTATGCATATATACACATGTATACACGTACATGTATGCACATATATGTGTAAATGTATGACTATGTGTGTCTGTGTGTACATACAAATTATATATACATGCATACATATATACATGTGTGTATGTATAGAAGTATGCATGTGTGTGCCTTTATATGTGTACATGTGTGTATATGGCATCAAAAAAATTCATTTTGGATTAAAATAAGATTTTCTTTCACAACAAAAACATTTATGCCTTGATCTATTAATTTATACTTTATTTTTTTACTACATTCAAAACTATTTCAAAAAAATCTCTCTTCTGCTTAGTTATTTTTTCAATGCAATAACCAATATGACTCTCAAATCAAAGTATTCCAAACTATTCACTATTTTAATTGGAAATTAATATGTACATTATAGGTGGAAAATTGATTTGTTTCACTTCAAACATTCATGTCATTCACTTTTGCTTTCAACTCACTGAAGTTATTCTCCCTAAATTCTTAGGATTGTCTGCATTGGCTCACATACATTTTCCATTCAGTTCAGAGCAGAAGCACAATACTTCTATTCTCACTTTTTATTTGTATAACGTATCTCTAACCTTCCCCAAAGCCTACAAATTAGGGGATTTAATTAAATTTGATAGATGAACTAAGGTGTGGAGAGATCCGCTACTGTGCCCACCATCACACAGGTGGATGTGGGCAGGTGTGAGATCTGATTCTTGTATTATTTGGGCTCTTTTCTTACATCAAGGAAGGTCACTTATTCTGCTTTGAAATTACCCTTAGCATCAGATTCATATATTCTCAGTGTTTTGATCTCACTTTTGTTTGTCTTCTGTTTAAAGACCATTTGTGTGACTCCCTAGATTTTATATTGTGAATTGACAACCCAACCAATTTCTCTATTTTTAATTTTAAAATAAAACAAACAAACCCCCCACAAAATATAAAACAACTCACTAGAGATTCTTCTACCTTAACATGGCATATAGGGGGAAATGTCCTTTATTGGTGGTGAAAATTATGGAGTGCGTCTTACAAGAAACATAATTTTTCATGCACTAAATTTCTGTACTCTTTTTAACAATATAACTTTACATAGGCAATTTAGCTTTACATAGGAAAGTACAAAGAGGAGTTTGGTTAAATGGGCTAGTTCTTTGTTTCTGCCATCCTTTTATTGAAATGAAGTTGTAGTTGTATGTTACCCTTGATTTTCAATGAGCTTTTAGATCAGTGCTGGAAATTCAAAACCATGTATTTAGTTGAAGAAATTGAGGTTCAAATGTCCAAATTCCTCAATACAAGAAACCCTCATCACTATGCCACTGAATTTAGTTTTTCCATGAATAAATATTCCAATTAGGCTTCCAATTTAAGCTTCCATTTAAGCCTAGATGATTCCTGCTTTTATTTCTCTTTAGAATCATAAGAAGCCTTTCATTTGACTACATAACCTAAGTTCATATTAATTAATGAATTTATTATACAGCATTAAACTAATTTTTAGATTTCCATTACTTCAAAAGAACATCTTGCTCATTTTTCTTTTATGTTTTTAATTAAAATTTGTTAATTTTCATAACTAAGATAATTTCGATAAAATGATTGAGTGTTCTTATATTATAAAACTTCTCAGTAGTACTAAATCACACCATCTGATGGATGACCAGACTTCGGCGTTTTAATTGCAGATGCTTGTCTAATTCTTTTCAATTTGAGAATGTATTTTTGCAATATATTCTGCAGTTCCCGATGTGCTGAATCTTAGGTCGTAAAACTTAGCTCTTGTAAATGTCTTGCAAGATCCATGGATCTTTACTGATCCAATAATCAGTAATGGACCCAGGACTCAAGAAGAACCCTCACCAGAGTAGGACAAATGGAAATTCCTCCAGATAACCCGTTGGAAGCCTGCCTTTATGACACTTGCAACATGTGTGGTGGGTTTACTATTGAAAGTAATCATGAAAAAGACAAAGAGGAGATGTGAGTTTATTATGAAATACAATTGCCACTTTCTATTACATTATCCGTGAAAATTAGAATACAAAGTGTTACAAATTAAATATATGCATGTGTACACACACATACACACACAGAACAAGAGAAATAACACTTTTAATACTGTGTGTGTGTGTGTGTGTGTGTGTGTGTGTGTGTGTGCCTGTCCTAGGGCTTGAATTCAGAGCCTGAGTGATGTCCTTGAACATTGTTCAAAGCTACCACTCTACCACTGTTTTGTTGTTGCTGTTGTTGTTGTTTGGAGGGGGGCAGGGAATGACATGATTAATTGGAGGTAAGATTCTCTCAGACTGGCTTCGAACCATAATCATCAGATCTCCGCTGCCTGAGAAGCTAGGATTACAAGCATGAGTCACCAGAGCATCTTACTTTTTGAGGCAAGATTTTGTGTGAAGATCATTGTTTCTACTTCTCGAAGTCACACTCATTGTATTTAGTTTCAATCATGTTTTCTTGTTATTATAGAACTTTTCTTATTAAGTATGTTCTATCATATCAGGAAAAGTGACTAGATTTTCAGGCTTTATTAGAGTTAACTACATTCTTCGTGTTCATCAAAAATGCAGTATTTGACATTTGTCTTACTTTCTTATTAAAAATAATTCAAGTCATTTGGAATTGCTAGATATCACTCCTGTTTTTATTATCGCCATCATTTTTACTTGAATTCTTTTAAAAGATTGATTGAAAATTTTTGAACTTAAATAAAAGCACACAAAAGATTTTAAACACTTGTTTATTAGAATACTTACTGGGAAATTATATTGAAAAGCCAATGATGCTACTACCTTTTAGTTATACTTGGGATGAATGCAGGAATGCCTTGTAAAAATTCCTATATATTTCAAGTAATTAAAAATGTGCATAATTGTAGTATGTGCAGGGTGGGTTTCTTGGTCATGTATTTCTTCATGTTCAACTTTTGTTCAGAAACATAAAAACAGACAACTGGTCTTCTAAGTGATAAAGTTTTGGAGCTATGTTTATAAAGTATGAGATTTTTATCCTTGAAATGACATTTTAGAATAGTTTGGATCTTACCAATGGTTAGTATGTATTAGAAGCAGCACTTAATTCAATAACATCCTAACATCTTCCCTCTGAAGAAGATACTGTGCATGTAGCTTTTAGTATTTTACTCAAAGGAAATCTTGCAACCCACTGCTTGAGAATGCCGGGGGCAGATCTCTAACCTTGCACAACATCGATGCTATAAATGAGACTGTGGAAATGACTCCTTAGTGTCAGTTCAACACAAAAGATGAGTTAATAACAAAGATGTTGTATAACCTTCAGAAGCTGGATTTTAGATCATTTCTGCCAGATCCAGGGAAGTCTGCAAATCAAAGACCACCTGTGTATATGTTGCATGACTGTTGATTGTCTTCATGAGTGTTTGTCTTTTATGCATGATTAATACACAAACTGTTTTTCTTCTCTTTCCTTTTCCCTTTTTGTAGAAATTATTGAGCCTACTACCTCTAGTCCTGTCACAAGTCCAGGTCAGTATCCACATACATTCCCAAAGTATGTCTGGGTACTTTTTCCATTAACAAAGACCTTCATATTGTCACAACAGACAAAGCGAGTTGATTCTGGGCTGCATGTGTGCAGTGCTGCTCTCCTGTCAGTTGTTTGTCCGTGTCTTTCTGTGGTTTGTCTTCCCTTTGGATTTTGTGACTTGATCCTGGCCTGGCCCTGATTTGAAGTTAGCATCTTTTACCTCACTTTGGAGGGCTTCTGAAGTAAATATATATTACATTATAGAATAGTAGCAAGATGATGAGCTTCATCAGTATCGTTGTGAATAGAGCTGTGGAGAGTTTACAAGGTTTCCTGAGCAAGCTATTAAGAAACTATTTACTTTGGCTTGGTATTACATTATTATGAAATCATTATGAAACAGGAAAGCATTTAGTGCTGCTAAAAGTAACAATAGTTTGGAAAAACCTAATATTTCTCTAGCTATATTACAGTGAGAGATTTGGGTCTCTAGAAACTGTCAAGGCAAAGGACTTATTTCAGTTGTTGGGCTTTATTTTCAAATTGTTCCTAATTCAACCACAAAGTCTCATTCTAAAAGATAGGCCATTGCTGTAAGTGTGTTTTTAAGAGTTGTTTTCAACTGTGAACACTTCTGAGTGACACAAAATCAAGATAAAAGCTATTGATATTAGAAATAACCTTTATCTTGTTATATAGGAATTTAGAAGTTCATTTTGAATGTTGGCTGCTGGCTATTTAACGAAGAAAGTGGAAATGCTGAAGTTATTTAGCTTGAAAAGTTCATAGGGACTTCTTGTAACTGCTGACTTAAAGAATTTGTTGATGCTGCTTACCCATAAAGAGGTGTAAGTTAGTTAAATAGTTGTTTCTCCTCTCTTTCCAGAAATGGCACTAAATTTTAGTCTAAAACAGGATTTGCTGATCCAAGAAACTGAGTGCCTCAAAATTGAAAAAAACACTATCTCAAATTGTAATCAATCAAAAATGCTTAAGATTGCTTTAGATGATTATGAATTACCCTCACCCCCCAAATGCAACAAGTTTGAGCAAGTCTATGATTATATATTTAAGGAATCACATAATACAAAGTTTTCTGGTTAAATTATAGAATACGCTTTAATAACCTCTCAAAGTTCAGCATATTGGAATAGTCTGTCTAAAACTACTTTATAGTCAATATATACAAAATGTATTATATGATTAATAACGGTTACCCATTTTATAGATCAGCTGAATAGTCCCTCAAGTTTGAACATCTTAGTGGTGTCATTAGTTATCATGTGAATGAATCTGGTCTTGTTCTTGACATATTAAGACTTATATCTGATTTCTATGAAAACCCATGTTCTCCATGGGATAATAGAATATCAGCTTCATAGGAGACCTGAGATTCTAAGGTCAATCTTAATAGCATGTTATAAGTAAATCTCATTAGCTAACATCTTGACTTTCTTTCCATTCATCTTAAAGAAGGCATTAATAAATTTCTCTCACTTTATGGACAGGAGTAAAAAAAATAACTAGTTACTTGGCCTTCCTAGGCCCTGCTTACTGGGTGAGATACTCTCAAATTAAAAGGGTAAGATGTATCTCTTCAACCTAAGAAGAATTGAATGCAAAATATTTTTAAAGACTCATGTCTTGTTGCATGTAGTAACATAATATTTACTGAGTGTTTTGTGAAAAATAAATCATACAGGACAAATTTAATGACATTCTTTCTAAGTAAACCCTACCTCCTCACCCCTCAAAAATCATGTTTTACAAAACAAATTATACTAATCTTCAAAAAGACATATAATTATTTGCAAAATTTATGGTGTATTGGTTCAGAGCACAGACTTTGGAGCCAACTGTTTATCTCCTAGAGCTTCTAACTTTTAGCTGTATAAATCTCATCAAATCAACTAACCTCTCTGACTCAGAATGCTCATTTGTATGATAGCACTACATATAGTTATTATATATCATTATCATGAAAAATAAAGGAAGTCAATATTGATTAACCACTAATAAGAGTGCCTAACACCAGTATAATAAAAATGTAGTAGTATATGCATATATTTATATGCAGATATAAATACACGATGTCCTCTGGTATCCAAAATAGAAATTTAAAATTTACTGAACAGCAAACTACTGGACTACTTACTCTCACAAGTACTCTAAAACCTGATCTTTATTGTCATTGCCCATACAACATCTAAGCAATAGTTATTATGTCTCCAAATTTGTCAATTTGTTGGAAGAATTAAATATTTTGAAAGTAGGAATGCATGAAAAAGTTTAAAATTGAATTATTTACACTGTAGCCCTTGAAATAAAGACAATCTAGGCTATATGTTAAAGTCTTATATATACTTTTACCTGATTTGAGAAGGGAAGGAGAATAACAAAATGGTGATTAAAAGGACAAAAGGTGAACCAATGCAACAGCAATACTTAAAAGAGATCAAGTACCACATAAGCAGAAAAAGCCGGAAGTGGTGCTGTGGTTCAAGTGGTAGAGTGCTAGCCTTGAGCTGAAGAGCTGAGGGACAACACCCAGGCCCAGAGTTTAAGCCCCACAACTGACCAAAGAAATGATAAAAAAACAAGGGAGGGAGTAACAATGTTTGACAAGAAATGTACTCATTACCTTATTTATATAACTGTAACCCCACTGTACCACCCTTACAATAAAATAAAAAAATAGTATCATGGTGAACAATAATAAATATGTTTAACTGAATTAGGGGGTAAAATAACAAATACATCCATTAATAAAACTCAGCCTCCACTAATTGTGAATTTATTAAAGGACTCTATGGAACAGTTTGATGAGGCAGGGATTTAAAGAGCATGTGGTTATGGCAGGATTGAAAGAGTGGTACATATAATAAACAAAAGCTTTAAAAGTATGTGCACTCTACTGAGCACGAGTCAAAGAAAAGAATACAACAATGTGTAACTCCAAGTAAAAGATCATTAGAGGCAGATGGGAAAATAATTTACTCTATGATCAAAGTCAAACTTCCAAAAGTTATAGATGTTTAAAAAATTTTAAAACGTTATAAAAAGAGCAATAGTAAATGAAAATTCTTATAAAAGTATTCAGAAGATAAGAACTAACAGATGTGAGTAGACTAGCTGCCCAGTAAGTTTAATACCCTGTGTTTAAACAGTAATGTCTCCTCCCCCAAAAAAGAAATATCAAATTTTCAAACTGGCTATTCTGTCAAATAATAGAAAAGAAAATGTAAACTTTGGATTATTCCCATAATTCTATGTTCTCTGCAAGCTGAGATCAGATTTCATTTTGAGGCTAGGCAGGCAAAAAAATTCATGTCTCTATCACAAATAATTAAAAGTTAGGCATGAGGGCAGCATTGTAGCTATATGAGAAACATGAATAGGAAGATCAGAGACCAATTTAGCAAAGGCAAAATATGAGGCAATAATTGCAAAATAATGAAAGCAAAAAGGGCTGGGAAAGGAAAAGTCATGTGTAAACTTAATTCAAACCCTAGAATGTAAAGAGAAAAAAAAAACCACAAAACAATGTTAAGGTTATCTACTCTGAATAGACAAACTACTATACCTTAATCTACCTAGGAGTTTGGTGATGTATCTCGTCTAAGAACAGCTCTGATCAGGTCTCTATATTATCTTTATCTTAGCCAATCATGATTGAACAAGAGCTGAAATCACTGTATATATGTCTGATCCAGAGTTAATATATAAAAATGCATTAATTCTGTTTTCACATTCTTAATTCACAAATATATACATTATTTTACAATGATCTACCAAAAAGTTAAACTTGCCAGTGGCTCATGCCTGTAATCCTAATCTACTCAGAGGGCTGAGATCTGAAGATTGCATCTGAAGCTAGACAGGACAGGAAAGTCTGACACTCTTTTCTCTAATTAACCACCAAAACCACCAAATAGCTGGGAATGTGGCTCAGGTGGTAAAACCCAGGCCCTGAGTTTGAGCCCCAGGACTAAAACACACACACACACACACAATATTAAACTTCAGTCAAGCCAGTATTCATTTGGATTTATATACATTCAAAAGTTGACATTAATTCATACAACCATTTTTAGATTCTAGACAGGTTAAAATTAGAGGTTATTGTACCACCAATGTCTCACTTGGTATTTATCCCTATTCTGTCCCTAGAACTAGTATTTCTCAGTCTTCAACTGGAAATTTTTTATTCTGAAGGCACTTTAACTTTTAGATGCCTGATACTGGTATTCACAGTAAAATGGCTTTCCATTTACATCGTTAGATAAATAGAGAAGCACTGTAAAATATGATTTTCCAAAATTTGTACATACGAGTATCTGTCTGAGACAAGAAGAAATGGTCAGATAAGTTGATGTTAGGTGAAATGAACCCCAAGATAAGGGTTCAAATTTTTTTTCTTTCTTGCAATTGTTTCTAACATACTTATAAGATGATTTCTTTGTTGCTTTGTATATCCCTCTCCTATGGTACAACCCCTGCTTTCACTGTATTTGATGTTGGTATAATTTGTGGAGGAGAAGGGAAAAAACAAATTGTTTAAATAGGGATACAGGTGGACCCATTGCAACAATGAGATGTCGAAAAACGAACTTTACAACTTTGGCGTGGGGGGCGGGGTGTGGAGGAAACAAACAGGAGGCAACAATGCTTGATAAGAAATCTACTCATTACCTTGCCCATGTAATTTTAACCCCTCTGTACGGTATCTTCACAATAAAAGATAAAAAGACATTTTTGAAAAATAATAATTATAAATAGAATCATTTAAAGTTATCCAAAGTTTGAACCACATTGTGTAAAAACATCTTACTCTGAATTGATCCCAGCCTGAATTTTTCATTTTGTTGGCTTGCTGAATTTTCTTTTTTGTTTGTTTATTTCTTTGTTTTTTTATTGTGAAAAAATTGTACAGAGGGGTTACAGTTACATGGGCAAGGTAACAAGTGCATTTCCAATGAAGCATTATTGCCTCCTCCTTTGTTTCCCCTTACTATCCCTTCCAATATTCCCCCCCCCGACCCCTGCTCCAACGTGTAAAGTTCATTTTCGGCATAACATCTTGTACATCTCATTAGTGTAATGGGTCCACCTGTATCCCTATTTAAACAATTTGTTTTTTCCCTTCTCCTCCCCGAATTATACCAATTGCTGAGTTTTCTTAAGAGTGAAAATGCCTTTATTTAACTTACCTCAGGAAGCCCATTTCCTATTTCCTCTGGAAAATACATTTCATTATTTAGCAACTACTTATTGAGTAGAAACTCTTAACAGGCCGAGGGCTAGAAGAATAAGATGATCTTAAGGAGGGTTATAACTTATTAAGGAGTTGGGCATGTATGTGCCTAACCATTATTTTATTTGATATATTCTAAAATTTTAGTTCAAAGACAAAAGCAGACAATTTTTTTCCTGGGGGAAATCTTCACATGCGTAACCATAGTTTTCATAGATTAGGGATAGTTGGCAAGAAACAAGAATACCAAACAGGAAATAAACAAGGAAGGGCTTAAATGCAGGGATAAACATTTAGAAGAGCAAGAAAAAGCTGGGTAGAACTTTCTGTCTTTTATATCTTAACATGGTGCCTGGTATTAAACATGTACTCCATTTACAAATGTTGATTTTAGCACAACAACCATTGAAGCATAAAAGTTTTCTCACAGCTAGATAATACTTTTAACTTTACAATAAGAAGTATCTAGCTGTCATCTTTTTTTACATTTATCTAAAAAGAATAAGAAAAAATAAAATCTGGGTGCTGGTGGCTTACACCTGTAATCCTAGCTACTCAGGAGGCTGAGAGCTGAGGATCATGGTTTGAAGATAGCCCAAGAAGGAAAGTCAGTGAGATTCTTATCTCCAATAAACTATTCAGAAAAAAGCCAGAAGTATTTCTGAGGGTCAAATGGTAGAGCACTAATTAGCCTTGGGCACAAAGAGGCTTAGGAACAGTGCCCAGACTCTGAGTTCATGCCCTAAGAACAGCAAATAAAAATTAAATAAATATGATAATAAGATTAATTCACCATGCCTCACTGTCTTGTTTCAATTTGTATATAATAGAACCATACCTCTGTCTTGGATTACTTTGTACAGATTGAATACATAAGCACACACATATGTATATATAATATGTTAGCATTCTATGGTAATTACAACAGCATGTCAAACCACTTTTAATTATCACATTCTGTGATAGAAACAAAGGTATGATTGCCAACAAGCTGTAATTCTTTAAGAAATGAATAAATAAATGATTTTTAAAGAAAATCTGTATGTAATCCACTCTGTTAGAGAAGAGTCTCATGGGAACCCATTGTATGCTCTAGTAAGACTCATTTAAAAAATGGAGAGGAGGAAAATCACTCAATTAAAAATCAGCACAAGATTAGGTGACATCCATTTGCTTACTAAGCAGAAACTTTAGAAATATCAATGATTAGACCAAATGTATATAGCTGACTCCCATGGATGAATGGACAGATAGATGATGGATGGGTAGATAGTGGAGGAATGTATGACAAATTTATATGTGCTTTATAGGGATAGGCCACAAGAAAAATGGAGAAACGTGGAAATTGAGAGTTAGTTAGCGTGTGTAGCTTCTGTCAGTTCTTTAGAACTGATTCAGCATCTGAAACTGTCACACACTGCAGTATGCATTAGAAATGCAAAGGTAATTGGCCCACTGCCTGTCATTTGTGCTTGTCATCACACTGTGATAGATGAGGAGGCATGGAAACAGAAGAGATGTATATAATGCAACATGTATTACAAGAAAAATACATACCACACTGTGGTAACTCTCATTCAGCCTGAAGAATATTAGAAAAGTCTTTTTAGAGAAAGTGAATCCTGAATTTGGTTACTTTAAATCTTAAATTTGATAGAGACAAAGGAGAAAAGCTACTTTAGACAGCTCATCGTGAGCAGAGGCAAGGAGACAAGACCACACACCATATTTATATGGAACAACAAAAAGTTACTATCATGTAAATTGAGCAGAGAATAAGGTATTGATAGATCATGAAGGGTCTAAAGTACCTTGTTAGATACTGGGTCTGTTTAACCCTATATATAGGCTCATTGGCTTTCTATGTAACTTTAGGAGACTGGATGAAGTTTAGGGGACAGTTGCTATGAAGAAACTGACATTATCAATGTGGGTTGTACAATATCAGGGAAGAAGTGGAAAGACATAGTATGGAACTGTGGTAATAGGACGAAGAAAATTGTACCAAATCAAATTGTTTAGAACAGTCCTGTATTAGAACATCAATGTTGATTGGAGTTGGAGAATAAGAACTCAAGGAAATAAGACAGTGACACGTGGGTAATCTTAGCACTGTCCAGAGAGGGTCTATGTCAAATGGAGATAGGAAAATACACTTAAATGTCAGTGTATAATGGACTTTGTTCTGCTGGTGGGAAAGGATTCCATGGTTTGTTTGTCTGTTTACACACAGGAATAGTAGCACCCTGTGTCTTACAAACAAAATTCTGTAAAAGTAAGAAACAGAAGAATGAGGGTGAGGAAGCATCAAGCAGTTAGGAAGGCAGACATTCGCTGCAAGTATAGAACTTCATAGGAAAGTGATTGAGAACAAGCACCTCTTTAAGAGCCAGATGAGGAATTTCTACAAAATAACTGACAAACTTGCAGTAATATTTCAAAATTTATTTTAAGGTTTGTGGGTTTTTTCCTAATTTGAAACAATCAAGCTTCCATTATTCTCTGATTGTTAGAGCACAAGGAATTTAAGACAGCTCAGAATATATTTGAAATTTCAATTAATATGACTCAATATAATGAATTCAGATATTAATTATAATTATCCATAATTAGTTGATTAATTTCCACATACAAGTGCGGCAGAAAGCCTATGATTCAATTGAGAATATGATTCTTTAAAAAAAGATGAAATATAGGTGCTCACTACTTGGTGCTTCTCACTATATATTCAAACATTCCTTGGCTTGTCATATCTTCAGCTCTGTTCCACAAGGTATTTTTAAGCTATTAGTCATCTGATTTACCAATAGACTTAACTCAGAGTCAAGCACCACCAAAGGGTAGGAATCAAAGTGTCAAAGCTAAACATTACACGTACCAATCATAAATTTAATATGCTGAATAAAATTATCTCTTATATATACATACGTACATATATGTATATATATGAGAAATGTAATAAGATTACTCATGATTACTATTACTCTCCTTAATATACATAAAATGACATACACTTGTGGATGTAAATCCCCATTAAGTACTTAGCAGGTACTCTCAGTTGTATAAAATTATAGTCATAAAACTACTTAATTTCTTGAATTATATTTGGGAGGTGTGTATGTGACACACTTCTAGAATGTAAATGTATAGAGAAGGAATAAGTGTTTTTGTACAATTTTTCCTTTTAAAAATATTTCTTTTAACCTTATCTGTTAGTACGAGGAATATGGTAAGAACTGAAATCACTGAATAAATGTATTTGTGAATGAGTATATTAATTTACAAAGACTAGCTAGATAAGAAATTAGAATATCTGAAATCAATGCTTTTGTATTTATACAAATTCATGCCCCATATTACATTTCAAATTAAAGAGACTTTCATTATTCCAAGTCCAGCCTATAGCCCAATTTCACTGGAAGACTTTCCATAATGCATCTATTCAAAGAAGGAGAGAATGGAAAGCTGATGTGCAAAAATTCTCTCCAAGACTCTATGATGCAGAAAGTTGCCTCTTCATCGTATTGTTCCTGGTTAACAAAAAGAAAGAAAAGAAACTAGGAGAAGTTAACAAAGGACAGTTAAACACCGATTAGATGAAACTCTTTATACTTAGAAATACAAGATTATCTGGCACTGGTGGTTGAAACCTATAATCCTAGTTACTCAGGAGGCTAAGCCATGAGGATCATAGTTCAAAGCCAGCCTAAACAAAAAAGTCCTTGAGACTCTTATCTCTAATATACTATCCCCCCCCCCAAAATCAGAAGAGAATATTTGACTCAAGTAATATAGATATCCTTGAGCAAAAGAAGCCTAGGGATAGCGCACTAACCCTGAGTTCAAGCCCCAAGACTTGCTTGCACAAAAATAAATCAAAATCAAATCATATCAAAATAAGGAAAGAAAAAAGAAATAAATAAGGTTTAAGATTTATTGAATTAATGGATGAAAAAAATATATGGCTTAGATGTGTATCAGCTAGTTTCTCATTGCTGCTAAAAAAAAATTACCAAAAGCATCTTGCCCTAAAACAATATAAAGAGATTTGCAGTTTATAAGTCAGAAATTCAAAGTGGGTCTCACTGGCTACAATCCAAACATCAGCAGAGCATGGATGTACTCTTTTCTATTGCTCTAGGGACAAGTCTATTTCTCCCTTTTCCAGCTTCTTGTGGTTTCTTTTATACAGGTTCTTCTTTTGTCTTCAAAGCCAAATGTAGCCATTCAAATTTTCCATGTATCACATCACTGTGGCACCAACTCTCCTGCTTTCTCCTTCCACGTTTAAGCATACTATGATTACATTGGACTCTCCCAGCTAATGCAGGAGAACCTCCTTGCTTTAAGGTCAGCTAATTAGCAGTCAATTCCATCTGCTACCTTCATTCTCCTCAGCCACATAATGCAATGCATTCACAAGTTCTAGGAATTAGGATGTGTCTATCTTTGGAAAGCTGTTAATTTGCCTTTGATACCAGGGCAAAGAATTTATTTTCTCTATATCTAAAAATTTCCCCTCAAAACTTGCCAAACTTCCTTTGCTTTTTTCTTCCTAATATAGAATCAGTTTTAAAACTATAGGTTAATTGATTATTGCATTTTATATTAAATGTTTATAATCAAGTACTTCACTATGCAAAATGTAAAAAGATTTATTATGAAGATTGTATTTTCACGACATATCATTTCCAACAATATTATTGTAGCTTATATAACAAATGTGATTTTGCACACACACACACACACACACACACACACACACACACACACACGGAGAAGATTAACTAATCTTAGTATAAGAAATAAGTCCCAACCAGCTAACTGGTCAACTAGAGGAAATACCTATTACAGATCAATTAGAGGGAAGAATAAGAAATGGAGATCAATCTTAAAACAATTGAAGTTAATCACTTGTACTCTACTAAGTGATTATACCTGCAATAATACATGTAGGAAACAGTTTCCTTGACACAGGCTTCAAAAAGCAAATGCTTGTTATTGAAAGTAGGGAAGCATATAGTTTAAATTGGCTTTAATTCTGGAATATAAAAATGGAAAATTGTGGTTTTAAATGTGATTTTGCATTTAAGAGACTAGAATAAAATGCCAAGAACATGAGCCCTCTGGTTCTATTATCACCTTTCAAAAAGACAGTTTTCCCTTAGTTTTCTCTTGTCTCCTGTAGAGCACAGACATTCTCATCAGTGCTCTCAGCACAAAAGTTCTCACTGTGCTAAGAATCTAGCACAATGCCCACATTCTGAACAAACAAGTTTTATTGGGTTGTTATTAGCAGGACCAATGAACTATTGTGTTATTATTGTCAGTATCTTCAAATATTTCCCACACCTAGGGATATTTGTGTTTGAAAAGAAACTAGATACCTATTTAATTCTAAATAATGTGAGTCTAATCACGGGCACTTCAACCAGTGAGCTGAGCACTTTTGGAGTTGTTAGTAGTCGAGAGTCTTGCTTGCCATGTAAATAGCTAAATCCAAGGCTCCACATCCATAAACTCTGCTTGCTCAACTGGCCAGATATTGTTTGAAGATGATATTCATGATTTTATTTCAAGATGTGATACAGTTTAAAACTATTTTTGAAGTATTTGATATACTTCTCAACAATAACATTGTGTTCTATGTATTATTTATATCAATATTTTGTAGATTTTTTTAAAAAAACCTCTCAAAGTTAAGGAGAGGTTAAACAACCTATTTAGGGGCTCACAAATTCATTCAGCATTTTCTGTTAGGGGTCTTGTGTTATTCTAAATATATACTTTATCCCATTGACTCCAAGGTAATAAACACAGATCTAAAACTTCATTGATTAGGTTCCTCTGTTTGGGCCCTTTTGTTCTACCATTATATAAACTACTTTTCCTCTGGAAGTGAATCAGCTATCTTTGGTTCATTTAAATCCAACAAGCAAACAGCACGCCTTTCATAAGTGTTCCTTGTTTCTTAGTGATTGCCAGGAGTGCATGATAGGAACATTTAAAAAACAGTCATTTAAAAAACCAGTCGTTACAGACTTCCTCCTTCTGAGGCCAAGCAATCTTTCCAATTGATGAAATCTTCAGAGCCTTTATTAATTTCTTTTTTATTATAGCAGAGTAGCATTAGTTATTTCAGCAGTGTGTTGGAATTGTTAGGCAACCACACATATGAACACTGAGTCTGCACCTTCACGATTATGTTTGCTTTCTACAAAGAATTTTACATGTGTTGCAACACAGGCAAGAGTAGATTTCACACTCATTTGACAATTGATAATGATGACTTGACTATTTCTACACTATGAAATCTACACTATGAAATTTGTTTTATTAGAAATGGCTGAACATTGTTTTTTTGGCTCTTCCGCTGTCAATTTTTTGGCTCTTACATTGTTTTACCTCTTTGTCTGACTTCTCCTAATTGAACAAAAAAGCTTCCTTAATTTCAGGATTTTTTTTCAGGTTTAAACATGAGATTATACACAGATAACTAGATAACTATCTTACTGGTCATGGAAGTGAGGAAAATTTGGGCTTGCCCACTTGCCAAGGTAATGCGTCTATTTGTTAATGTATTCAATCATTCAGCACCCTCTGTCAATCACATCTATTCTGTCCTACATGCTGGACTCAATTCTTTTAAAGTAAACTTAGAAGACAATTTGAGAATATCCTGCTAAAGGCAAGAATATGTTCTATGTTCTGTCTTTTCCCACCATGTCATATGTTAGAAATTCTGTTTATTATATTTATTTTGAACTGGAGAATTGTACCCCATAAGAAGCCAAGTACTTTGATACACTATGATTTTTTTGTTTTGTTATACTTGCCCTTGTTGACTTTCAAAAGTGTGTATGTATTAGGCATTTTATTCTCTGAATTAGGCACAATAGGGAGAGCTGCAGACATTTTATCTTATAAGTGATTTGAAGATGACCTGAAATATGTACAAATCTCATTCTCTGTGCTAACACACTTGTGCTTTACAAAGAGGAGTGCAGTCACTAGGTGGAGCCTCTGTACTGCATTCTTTCTGTAAGTCATGGTTTATGTTGGGATTCTATAACATCCTCACCTCTCCTCCAGCTATGTTTCATCAAATTGTGATTTGTACTTATCTTTGGAATAAGCATGGCTCCTAAAACTGTAAAATAACCATTGAAATTTTTTGTACTCACTGGAAAATGAAAAACGGAAAACTTCAAATTTTCCCCAGTTATTGAAGTATATTATATCACACCATCTAGTGGTATATAATATTTCTTTTGTTTGTGACTACATAAAATAGGATGATGTACTTAACAAATACAATATACTTAGCCAATATGTGTATTGCCAAAAGGCCTAAAATATTGTGAGTTACTTTTAGCGATTCCAGCATGTCTAAATTTACAAAAACATTGAAGAAATAGAATGTTCCCTAACAAACTCTTTCCTCTAAGAATACAAATGCATAAAATGAAATGGTTGAACTAGATGATTTTAAAGTTTGCTTCCAATTCTTAATGTTTATGAGTTTTCTATAAACCTGGTATAAAAGGTCCATGGGCCTAAATCAGCTGTGAAATTGTTTTGGTATTCCTTATGAGGTTAGTTAAATTGACTGTTTTCTAGTCAGATGGGTAAAAGCACTTTTTTATTCTATGATTTCTATATTGAATGTAGGATTTTAGAATGAGGAAGATTCATTTCAGGCATAAATCTCTCACCCCAAATCAGAGGCCCTAGAATTAAGTTCACATGAGAAAAAGAATCTCCAGGTATATATTTACACATCCCTGTAATAACAAGAGGAAGGTTAATAGGTGGGTTTCAGACCAGCCTTGGCTACAAAGTAAGTTCAAGGCCAGACTGAGTTATATAATAAGAGTTTGTCACAGTGAACTAAGTGCTACTAATATAATAAAGCATGTATATACTATGCACAAGGCTCTGAATTAAATCTCTACCTGGAACTTGATAGATAGATAGATAGATAGATAGATAGATAGATAGATAGATAGATAGATAGATAGATAGATAGATAGAATTTTAATTCTACAAATTTCTATGTAATCAGGCTGCTAATTAAAATGCCCCCAGATTACAAATCACAGCTGATGTATCCTTTAATCTGGCACATATGCAGATATATGGCTAGGTCTTACAAAAGTGCCAAAATTTTTCAGTGGATTCATCTAAATTTGAATCAATGAACACTTCAACTCCTCATAGATTGAGCGGGAATGTACTTTATGCCAAAGAAAAGCAGAACAACCTCTACCTTATTAAGATCTATGCAATCAACTTTCTGCTTGTTCCAACAGTCTTCTCTTAGTGTTTTTCCCTATTATGACCAAGCCTGCTACACTAGGGAGGAACTCTGGATTGTTGATTTTTGCATATTGTCACACTACACTGAACAGTGAAGTGTCATTTCAAGAATCTAGACATCAATCTAGTCTTTTGCAGTAAGGGAGGTACTTAAACACATTTTGAATAAGTGATAAAAAGAATTTTAGACTATTGACTGCCTTGTAAGCAGTGTACAAATCTGAGGAAAACAATCTCTGAATATTCAGCCTGTGTAATCGTCATTGAGATGAACCATCTCTCTGAAGGACTGTCCAGGAAAGATTTCTCCAGCAGACAAATGTAGCTGGGCCTGGCTTTCAGGGAGCAATGGATGCCTGATTTGATGGATTCTATGCTTCTTAAGCAATGTTTTGATGCCCTGAGGGAGGTCAGCATGTCTTAGTGGACAGCATTGGGATGGAAATCCAAATCACAGTCATTACCATTTATTAAGCAATTATTCTGTGGCAGACACTGTGATAAATAATTTTAAATGCATTATCTCAGTTAACCTTCCTGACAACCCTCACAGTGGGTATTTTCATCCCAATTTATAAAAGAAATGGAAGCTTAGAGAGCTAAGTGATAAAGTCAGTGCAGTCAGAGTTTATGTGACTCCAAATCATGCAATCCCTTAAAAATTACATTTCTCAGCTGACATTCTCAGCTATACTCCTAGAGTCTCACAAAACCCATCAGAAGTTGAAATTTTACCTCTTCTTTTTTTATGATAATCCTTAATCATTGTACCAGATATACCTTTTAAATTTCATTTTCAGTAAATAATAAGCATACTTTAAATATATTAGTGTGTGCATACAGCCTTAGATTTATTGTATCTTTATATTTCTTCTTAAAACCATATCTCATTTAGGATGTAGTCTATTAAAATTGGTTGTCTCAGACTTTAGTTTTTTTTATTGTTTTTTTCTTTATAAAATATTTTTATTGTTAAAAAACTGTATAGAAGGGTTACAGTAAGGTAACGAGTACATTTCCTATCGAGTATTGTTACCTCCTCCTTTGTTTTTCCCCTACAATCCCTTCCTTCCCCACCTCCTGAACTCCTCCCTCCCCCCCAATTTGTAAAGTTCATTTTCAACATAGTGTCTTGTACATATCATTGTTACAATGGGTCAACCTGTATCCCTATTTAAGCATTTTGTTTTTTCCCTTCCCCTCCCCAAATTAGAGAAGTGTATATACAAGATGCAGGACACTGATATCAAATACAGTGAAAACAAGGGTTATACCATGGGGGAAGAACATACAAGAGGAACAAAAAATCACATAGTACCTTTTTAATTACATTAAGAACAAGAGCAAGAAAGAAAAAAACCACTTGTGTTCCTACCTTGGGGTTCATTTCACTTAACATCATATTATATGGTCATGTGTATAGATATTAAACTTTTCTGCTTGTCCTACACTTATACTAGTTATTGAAAATAAGGGAAACCATGGGACCTATGTTTCTTTGGGCCTGGCTTACTTCACTTACTTCACTTTTGAAACTGCATTTGTGAGTTACTGATTACATGACTTAAATTCCTGGAGCTGTAGTTTTGACTGTAAATTGAAGATAGGAGCACATACAAAGATAGCTTTCAGATACCATAAGAAAACTCTAATGCCAGGGGTTAACAATTTTTTAATGTCTACACAAAATCTAAAAGTTTAAAAAAATTCACTCAAATTTAGCCTTCCTAAATAGCATTTTGATTATATCAATAGACTCATTTGTCAAAGGAGTTTATTAATGTATACATCAATATATGTATGTGCTATTTCTTGCCCATTTTAGGAATTTATAGATATACATATGTTTGCAAATAAGCAAAATTGTTAGCTTTTAATTAATTAAGGAATATTGTATTAGACTCTACACATCTCATTGCAAAAAATTGTTTTATTTAACCAAATCTTATTTTAATTTTAATATTCCCAATAGAGAATATTAATAAGGAATATTCTATGTAGTGAAAATTTCAAATACACTTGATTCTAAAGAATTAAGGAAGAAGTGTTTTTATTTTGAGAGGGAAATATTGTTTGAGAATTGATCATAAAAACAATAATAGCCAGGCACTGGTGGCTCACTCATATAATCCTAGTAACTTAAGGAGGCTGAGATCTGAGGATTGTGGTTCAAAGCCAGCCTGGGCAGGAAAGTCCATGAGACTCTTATCTCCAATTAACCACCAAAAAACCCAGAAGGGGTACTGTGGCTCAAGTGGTAGAGCCCTAGCCTTGAGCTGAAGAGCTGAGGGACAGTGCCCAGTCCCAGCATTCAAAACCCATGACCAACAGCAACAACAACAAAAAGAACAATAATAATGCTTCCATAAATTTTCTTTTGTATTGTATTTTACCATTTGTTTGAATAAAAATTACAGTAATTCTAAGTTTTTACACATATCAAATATATATATATATATATATATCCATCCCAAATTGGATACATTCATTAATTTTTAAATTCTAACTCCTGATGCACAATTTGGCTAATGTAAGTGTGGATATAAAAGATGAAAGATGTATTTTTCTGTTTTCTTTCTAGGTTGTCATTTATATCAGATATGTTTAATATTGGTTCTGGATGTATTTTGACCAAAAATCTTAGTGCAAATACATAAGGTTTGTGGCCAAAAAATATTTTTAAAAAGTACATATCTGTATAATCCATTTATCTAAACACAGAGGAGCAATCCTTACCAGATAATTTATTTTACAACAGGCTGGCATAGCTATACATAGAACCAATATATTAAAACAATATTCATAGCGAGTTACTGGTAAATCATTCCTGTAATTCTAGTTGCTCAGGAGGCTGAGAGCTGAGAATAGGAATATGAAGCCAACCAGGGCAGAAAAGTTCAAGATTCTTATCTCTGATTATACATCAAAAAAATAAAAGTCGGAGTTGAAGCTGTTGATCAAGTGATAGAGTGCTATCCTTCCGCACAAAAGTTCAGCCAGGCCCAGAGTTCAAGCCCCAGGACTGGCAAAAATAGTAATATTCATCATCATCATCATCATCATCATCCTTCAACTTGAAGAATTCTGTGGAAGTCTCTGAAATCTTAGAAGCCCATTCTATTTTGTTTGGCTGAGCACCTGATGAATAACTGAATATAGATACATAATGGGTAATTTAAGATAAAGTATTTAGGAAACAGGAATTCATGTGCTTCATGGAATATGCCAATTTTGTAATATTTTGAAAAACAAATGGCTTTGTTGGCAAAATAGATTTGGAGACCCTGCATACTACTTCACTAACTGAAATATTCAATACGCTACATAATTTGAGGTTCTAAGAATTCCAGCAATAGAGAAAACTAATGTTGTTTAGTTCAGGATTCTCTAAACTCACATAAATGATGCAAATATCTGTGTTAGGGTTTTCATTCTGTGACAAATGCTTGAGAGAAACAATTAAAGGGAGGAAAAATTTGTTTTGGCTTGTCATTTCAGAGATTTCATTTCATGCTGAGCAGGCTCTGGTATTTCTGGATCATCATAAGACAGATGAGACAGATCATCACAGAAGGGTCCGGAGGAGCTTATCTGCTACTATGGGGAGACTAGGAAGCCAAGAGAAAGTCTGTGCTTATGGACTCCTCCTTTCTTGCTTTGTGTTCTGTCTGGACTCCTAGCATATTAAATGGTGCCACCCAAATTCCTCCCTTAGACAATATCCTCTCTGCAATACCAATTACCTAGGCCTGACTCAACACAGTCAAGTTAACAAGATTAACTATCACACCACCCCACACTAGACTTTCTTTTTTCATTAACCAATGCCTACATTTGCAGACCATGTTGTGCTAAATGCTTGAAGTTGTTATGGCCAGAAAGCAGTCAAAATGTTTTCTTTCTTATCCCTCTTCTAGTCTCACTCTAAAAGTTCTTCCTAACCCAGATCTGAAAATTTCCAAGACACTCCCAGATGTCTATCCTCTATTTCATGAAGCTCCTAGTATTGTTTCAGACCACAAGAATTGCACTGAGTAAATTATGCCTTAGGAGACATTGCATAGTTTAAGAATATTATGAGGACATTCAAATATATCAACCTTTAAATATACAGGTGCCTCTTCCCCTTTGGAAAGACTTGACTTCTGAACAAACAATAAAACATAACTTATTACACATTCAAGTGTAAAATAAGTCTAAACTTAAAATGGATCACTTCTATTTGATCACTGATTATATTATGTTTTGCCTTGTTGAAATGGAACAAGCTACCAAAAATACACATACACTATATAAACATATATATGTTACATATATTATATACTATACATGTTGCATATACTATATGTATGTATATATAACACTATAGTTAACTTGTATAACATTTATTAGTGCTTATGTTTTTATGAACACTGTATTTACACTCTCGTGTACATTTTGACATTTTTCAAATGTTTATCAATAAGTAAATCTATTTCTGTCAACCTGGAATCATTATTTTTTTATTTGTAAAGAGCTCTTACAGATTGTCTACTCTTCATTTTATGGCTAGGTAAACTAAGCCTTGTCAACTCTCAGTGGTTTTTATGTGTCTGTGCAGGGAGCAAAATGGTCCAGGTTATTGTAAATTGTATTTGTCATGAGTTGGAGAATGCAGAACTCAAAGCAGCAGCTTTTTCTAAATGGCCTAAAACCTTCTGGGAACATTTCTTCATTTTTCTACTTGAGACCTAATAAGCTAGTATTTGATAAAGGCATACATTTTTACTTCACTGACATACATGCATTTACTATCAGGTCACTGTGCTCACTGAACATCATGTCCATTACAATGAGTTTTGTAAAAGAAAAGAATTTTATTTTCAAAGTGAACATGGAAGAGGAGATACAACTTCAAACACACCACTCTAAAAGCAGGGATTAATGATATTTAAGGGTGAAGATGCACAAGGAGATTTAAGGTGTAAAATGAAGTAAGAAGGATTCTAGCATGTGTAATCAACCTTCAGGCTCTTCATGGAATGATCGTTCAGAAGATAACAGTGTTATCATGATCTAAGCATTGGCTTTTCCATCTTCTCACCTCAATGTTTACCAGTTCAATAACTGCACAGACCAAAGTCAGGAGAAGACAAGTGCTTTAGACACAAACAGCCTTCAGGACTCAGAAAAGTAACCTAGGCAAAGGCTATTATTATAACCCATAAGCCAAAGGTGTAATTGCAAATAAGGGAAACCAGAAACGGTCAGATAAGTTAATATTAGGCAAAATGAACCACAAGAAAAGGATTCAAATGTTTCTTTTCTTTCTTATGATTGTTTCTAACATATTTATAAGATGATTTCTTTGTTGCTTTGTATGTCCCTCCCCCACAGTATAACCCCTGTTTTCACTGTATTTGATGTTGGTATAATTTGAGGAGGGGAAGGGAAAAAACAAATCGTTTAAATAGGGATACAGGTGGACCCATTGCAAAAATGAGATGCACAAGTCGTTATGTCCAAAACAAACTTTACAACTTGGGGGGGCAGGAGAAAAGGGAGGGAGGGAGGTGGGAATGGATGGGAAGGGGAAACAAAGGAGGAGGCAACAATGCTTGATAAGAAATGTACTCATTACCTTGCCCATGTAATTGTAACCACTCTGTATGGTACCTTCACAATAAAAAAATATTGAAAAAAATAATCCAGAGGTGTGCTAATAATAGTAAATCTAATGGAAAACTTATACTATACAATTAGCTGTGTAAGCCCAGAATTAGTGATCAATGAGGAAGGAGCATGGAAGCTCAGAGAAAGAGAAAAAATGTACAAATGGTAATTTGCTTTAATGGAGACTGCCAGACGTATTTCTGTTTGGGTAATGATTCAAGTTAAGATCTTGTCGTCCCACAGAATCTCAGCTACTGAGATCCCTTTCTTGATGGCTAAACACAAGAATGGATCTCTTGAGAGCTATTTTTGAGCTGTAATGTTATGTATTTGTTGTTTTAAGCTCTTAGAAAATGCCCCCACATGGTTTTAAGCCATCTAGCAAGGGATTCAACATTTTCCAATTTATGACAAATGGCATTTGCAGTAACACAGAGAAGTGACTGTATTGTTACACAATATTCCAAACTGTAGGATCATTTCAAACACCAAATTACATTAAAACACATGCTGAAAATAGTTACTTCATAGTAGGGTTGAAGCTTATCTTGTTTACTAAATCATAGTAATGCAGTAAATGTAATGAATCAGTCATAAGGAAAACATGTCATCAATTGTTTAGGAATATGAGCAATTATGTACATATGCCAAGTAATTAAAAAGTCATGGCATTATCGGATATTAGATAATTAAGTCTCAATATATGCATGCACATATGCCTACATGTATGTGAAATAGATAATAAATACACAGAAAATTAGTATGTATACTTTTTTCTTTTTTATTGTGAAAATACCGTACAGAGGGGTTACAATTACATATGCAAGATAATGAATACATTTTTTGTCAAGCATTGTTGCCTCCTCCTTTGTTTCCCCTACCATCTCTTCCCATCTCCCCCCTCCCAATGCCAAAGTTGTAAAGTTCGTTTTTCCACATAACATCTTGTACATCTCATTGTTGCAATGGGTACACCTGTATCCCTATTTAAATGATTTGTTTTTCCCCTCCCCTCCACAAATTATATCAACATCAAATACAGTAAAAAATACATGCAAAACAACAAAGAAATCATCTTTAAATATGGTAGAAACCATTGCATGAAATTAAAAACATTTGAATACTTATCCTGAAGTTCATTTCGCCGAACATCAACTTATCTGATCTTTTCTGCTTCTCTCAGACATATACTAGTTATTGCAAATAAGGGAAACCATGGGACCTATGTTTCTTTGGGCCTGGCTTACTTCACTTCATATAATTTTTTCCAAGTCTTTCCATTTCCTAACAAATGGGGCAATGTCATTCTTTCTGAAGGAGGTATAAAATTCCATTGTGTATATATACCACATTTTCTTGATCCATTCATCTACTGAGGGGCATCTGGGTTGTTAAATAATGCTGCAGTAAAAATAGTTGTGCTGGTAGATTTAGTACGGTCTTGTTTGTGATCATTTGGGTAAATGCTCAAAAGTGGGATTGCTGGGTCCTAGGGGAGCTCTATGTGGAGTCTTTTGAGGAACCTGTTTTCCATAGTGGTTGAACAAGTTTTACACTCCCACCAACAATGCAGTAAAGTTCCCTTCTGTCCACATTCCCTCCAGCATTTGTTGTTATTAGAGTTCTTGATTATTATAGCCATTCGAACTGGGGTGAGGTGGTATCGCAATGCTGTTTTGATTTGCATTTCTTTTATGGCTAGAGAAGTTGAGCATTTCTTCATGTGTTTATTGGCCATCCTTCTTTCCTCTTCAGAGAAATTTCTCTTTAAGTCTTTAGCCCACTTATTTATTGGGCTGTTGTTTCATTGAGGATTTGTTGGGGGATTTAATTTTTTGAGTTCCAGGTAAATTTTAGGTATGAGACCCTTGTCAGTTGTATGGCTAGTGAAGATCTTCTCCCAATCCGTGGGCTTTCTATTGCTTGGGAGCTTTTTCCTTTGCCATGCAGAAGCTCTGCAATTTCATATAATCCCATTTGTCCAACCTTTCTTTGATTTGTTGTGTTTCTGGGTCTTTATTAAGAAAATTTCGGCCTGTGCCAAGGAGACCTAAGGTCTTTCCTATTCCATCCTGTAATGTTTTCAGAGTGTCTGCATTGACATTGAGGTCTTTCATCCATTTGGAGTTGTTTCTGTGCAGAGTCATATATACAGGTCTAGTATTAGTTTTCTACAAGTAATTAACCAATTTTGCCAGCATCATTTACTGAAGAGGCTCTTTCTTCCATTCTATTTTTAGCTCCCTTATCAAAGATTAGATGGCTATGTCTGTAGGTTCATTTCTGGGTTTTCAATTCTATACCATTGGTCCAGAGGTCTGTTTTTGTGCCAGTACCAAGCTGTTTTGATTACTATAGCTTTGTAGTAGAGTTTGAAATTTGATATTGATATTCCTCTAGCACTTTTCTTTCTGTTAAGGATAGTTTCTGCTATTCAGGGTCTTTTATTGTTCCATATGAAATTTTGGATTGCCTTTTTTGGAATTTTTGGATTCCTTGAAGAATGAAGTTGGAATTTTGATAGGTATTGCATTGAATTTGTAGATAGCCTTGGGAAGTATTGCCATTTTCACGATGTTGATCCTTCTAATCCAGGAGCATGGGAGCTTTTGCCACTTTCTAAGTTCCATTTTGATTTCTGTTTTCAGGTTTTTAAAGTTTTCATCATAGAGGTCCTTCACTTCTTTGGTTAATTCCTAGGTGTTTTATTTTTTGTGGGGCTATTACAAATGGAGTTGCTTTTCTGATTTGAGCCACGCTTTTCTCATTGTTGGCATACAGAAAGCCCATTGATTTTTGAGGGTTAATTTTTTTACCATGCTACTTTTCCAAAGTTTTAAATAAGCTTGAGTAATTTGGGAGTAGAGTTCATGGGATTCTTTAAATACACAATCATGTCATCTGCAAAAATGGAGAGTTTTACCTCATCTTTCCCTAGTTGGATCCCCTTTATGTTTGTGTCTTGTCTTATTGCTGTAGCTAGGCATTCTAATACTAGATTGAAGAGAAGTGGAGAGAGTAGACATCCTTGTCTCATTCCTGAGTTAAGAGGAAATGGCTTTAGTTTTTCATCATTAAGTATAATGCTGGCTGTAGGTTTGTCATATACAGCCTTTATTGTATTGAGGAATGTTCCCTGGTTCCTAGTTTTTCCACAACCTTCATCGTAAAGGGGTGTTGGATCTTGTCAAATGCCTTTTCTGCATCTATTGAGATAACCATGTGGTTCTTATCCTTGCTCTTGTTGATGTGATGAATTATATTAATTGCTTTGAGTATATTGAACCAGCTTTACATCTCTGAAATGAATCCTGTTTGATTGTGCTGTATGATTTTTTGGATGAATTGTTGAAGTCTATTGGCCAAAATTTTGTTGAGAAGTTTTGCATCAGTGTTCATCAAAGAAATGGGTCTATAGTTCTCTTTCTGTGATGAGTCCCTGCCTGGTTTGGGGATGAGGTTTATGATGGCTTCATAGAATGAGTTCGCTAGTGAACTTTCTCTTTTAATTTCATTGAAGAGTTGGTGGAGTATTGGTGTGAGCTCTGCTTTGAAGACCTTGTAGAATTCTGCTGTAAGTCCATGTGGTCCTCGGAGTATGTATTCTTTGATACCATTTGTATACTAGTGCCAGCCCTATTCTATTTTTTTCTTTTTGTTGTTTTCTTTCTCTCTTTTCTTTCTTTCTTCTTCCTTTCTTTCTTTTAATCTCTCTTTCTTTCTTTGTTTCTTTCTTTCATTGTAAATTACTGAGGATTGAACTCAGAGCCTTTTGCTAGGCAAACCCTGGACCAAAAATTTGGGCTATATTTCAGTCCTTTTACTCTTAATTTGTTTCTCAGATAGGGTTTTCTATTTTACCTGGCTTGCCTCAGGCTGTGATGTTCCTACCACTGTTTCCTGAGTAGCTAGAATTACAGACATTCACCACTATTGATTATAAGATAAGGTCTTGCTAATTATCCCCCCCAAATCTGGCCTCAAACGACAATCTTCCTTTACCTGCCTTTTAAATATCTGGTATTATAGGGGTGCCCCACAAATATAGTACTAGTCCTATTCTTCAGTAATTCAAATTATATGACAATTTTAAATGGCTATATAAAAGTTATATTTTGAATTAGCAAGCTTACATACACTATTACTTTAATAAACATGATTTCCTGATAGATCTTAGAAAAACTCTACCTTGTTAGGATAAATTAATGAGGGAGGAATTAAAGGCTATGCAATGTTGTACCTGATCTTTGGACATTTACAAAGATTGACATAGACAAAGGACATTGGATCTTTCAATCAAAAGTTTGAGGAGATGAACTGATTCCAAAATTACCTTTTCATAAAAATGAATTTACAATTTAGAAATCCTTTTTCTGTGTGTGTGTGATAGTACAGATTTGAACTAAAGCCTTCTGGCTCAATTGGCTAGCCTGCTTAGTGGGCACTCAATACTTCAGTCATGCTTCTTTCACTGCCTTTTGCTAGTTTCATCTAAGGCAAGTCTTGTAGATTTTTCTGCTCATGCTTGATTTAAACTATAATTCTCTGGAGTAGCTAAAGAGCAGGCATGAGCCACTAGTGCTTAACTTTTAATTTAGAAATCATAGTATAAATAAAAGCAAAAATCTTCATGGATAGTTCAGATTACAATAACAAAAATGATTATTATTATTTTCTCATTACTTTCAATTCTATTGGCCATTTATTTAGTTATGATTGTGGTTTTATTCTTCAAGTGACCAGACCCTCAGGCTGGGGTTAGAGCTACCTTAAAGCACAATTTTTTATAGCAACATCACAAATATAACTGTAAGCGTGTTAAAATGCATTTGTAATAGACATATTACATATTATATAATTTATATTGTTCAAAAAATAAAGGAAAGAGAATGTTAGCAGACTGATATCTTTGCCCTTGTTGCTCTAGATAATGGCAAACTTGTTAAATCTATGACTACCTTCTCTGAAAACAGGTTGAGAATCCTGTTTTCTTAAAAAAGAAAATAGTTTCTGAATGCAAAACAAAATCCAAGCATACATAAAGACAGGACTCATTAATCCAATAAGCCCCAACAGGAGCCTATTTTTAAAACAGTGTTGTTAGACAACTAAAGAAAGTTCATTTTTCTACAGAGAAGAAAATAAACCCTTACTACAAACTAATATTACTTGTGTTTTTGAGATGAGAAAGTAAACAAAGGAAGCTTGAAATGTATAGTGTCCTCTAGGTCTTTATATTTATCCTGCTGCCTCAGAGCCAATAGTCATCAGAGGATTTCTCACTGATAGGAATGGATTTGCCTTTGAAGCGACTTTGATATACAACTGACTTGCCTCTAAGAGATGAAAATAATGGATGCCAAGAGACCTGGTGGGTAGCTGAATTGTGGGCACCCCCTATAACTATCTCTACTGAATATATTCCCTATGGTTGAGGAATGACCTAGAGGTCTCCCACGATTAAAGCAAATGATCTCATGAGTGGTCATAAGTATGCACATTGATTGGGTTTGGCAGATTGCATAATCAACTGTAAATTAGCTTTTGGAAATGACTGGCTAAACACAGTGAGCAGAAGATAGGGAAGCAAGGGGATCTGGCAGACAGCAGGTACCCAGAGCAGCTGTATGAGTTACATTTCCATCATTTACTGCTGGTGAGAGCCAAGCTTGGACCTTTCCTAGCTGTGCTTTTCATTTCTGATATTTGGAGGGACTGCATGAGGGAACTGCACACCCAAGCAATTTATTGCTCAGGTAGCGGTAAAGGAGAGTGAGAACGTCATATTTTATGTTGGTCTACCTTTTGAATTATGTAATGCACATCCCTTTCCTTACATACAGAAGAAAGCACAACATCTGCTCTGCTGATAATTGGATACCAGTTTTGTCTGATTAAAGCATATTAATTTTCACTTCATAAATTAATAGACCTTGAGAAGTCAACTAGTTCATTATATGCTCTTATTTCGGAAACCTTCCTAAGCCAAAGTAAGTGGTTGAAAAAGGAAAAGCTTGTTTATAATGTTGTGATTTTGAATGCTAAAATACTCCCCTAACAAGTTGCTAAACCACCCCAAGGAAAGATGACCATTACCTCTCACCTATTAGAGGAGACCATGTGTTGCCGTTAGTACATTTTATTAGACAGGACCATGATCTGTCTCAGAAAAACACAAATTGACTCAAGAACTATTAGAGAACTCATGCTGAGCCTTTGTTCATATCCTCTGGGCTATGGTAGCTGATGTTTGATGTTTTCTTTCTTCATATATTTATGTCTGTAAAATAAAGGCAATAAAAGATGACTTCTTACTATTTTGACTGAAATATAGAAAAATCTATAATTAGCATTCAAACTTGAATAATGCAGATAGCAACAAATGTAAAAAGGAGTTCTAATCAGAAAGCATTAGTGTCTGATTTTATTTTGCATTAGACACCGGTTTTATCTGTATTTCATCAACATTCCTTATACTTCATGTGCTTACATCTTCATGTTATGAAATTATTTGCTTTTATGCTTTCTTTAGCCTCTTGAAGACTATAGTTTAGATGGTTTAAAAGAATAATATGAGTTCTTAAAGCACCATGATTTAGGGAAATGACCAACCAATTAAATGGTAGGAATCAAATCCCTTGACAATTTATTCATAAAAACAGTTTGAAAATACTGTTTTAAAATAAACTTCTTTAATGTTCACAGAAAAAATAATATTTCATCTTCCTCAAACTATAGAATGACAGTAAATATTTCTGCTCAGATGTGAAATATAGAGCCAGGTAAAGTATCATATGCCATACTTAGAGAAAGAAACCAGGAGAAGAATTCAGTGAGGCTCCATTTTAGCAAACAAGTTAGAAAAGGAAGTAAACTCCCCCTACATCAATGTAGTAGGATGCAGTCTGAGGCTGGCCCTGGGCAAAATGTGTAAGACTCTGTGTGAAAAACAACTCAAAGGAAAATGTGCTGGGGGAATGGCTCAATTGGTTTAATGCCTGCCTAGGAAGACTGAAGCTTTGAATTTAAACTCCAGGACTACCAGAACAAGAAAGAGAAGAACATATAGAGATAGATAGATAGATAGATAGATAGATAGATAGATAGATAGATAGATAGCATATATATTTTTATATAATTATTTTATTTATTTCTTACTGCAATAAGCTATGTATAAAGCAATTCATTACATTAATAATAATATTTCTGTATATATACAATGATGGCAATATACGAGGTATTATTTCAAGAGACTTTTTGAATATAAGAAATCATGATTAATTTGGGGAATGTATGCATCTTATTCAATAACTGGAGGTTTTTCTCAATATGAAAAGAAAAACATTCATCTACTAAGGGGCATCTGTGTTGGTTCCATACCTTAGCTATGGTAAATAATACTGCAATAAACATAGTTGTGCTGGTAGCTTTAGTATGGTCTTGTTTGTGATCATTTGGGTAATTGCCCAAAAGTGGGATTGCTGGGTCATAAGGGAGCTCTATGTGGAGTCTTTTGAGGAAACTCCACACTGTTTTCCAAGGTGGTTGAACAAGTTTACACTCCCACCAACAATGCAGTAAAGTTCCCTTCTGTCCACATCCCCTCCAGCATTTGTTGTTATTAGAGTTCTTGATTATAGCCATTCTAACTTGAGTGAGGTGGTATCTCAATGTTGTTTTGGTTTGCATTTCTTTAATGGAAAGAGAGATTAAGCATTTCTTCATGTGTCTATTGACCATCAAGAAACTGTGATATATATACACAATGGAATTCTATGCCTCCATCAGAAAGAATGACATTGTCCCATTTGTTAGGAAATGGAAAGACTTGGAAAAATTATATTAAGTGAAGTAAGCCAGGCCCAAAGAAACATAGGTCCCATGGTTTCTCTTATTTGCAATAACTAGTATATGTCTGAGACAAGTAGAAAAGGTCAGATAAGTTGATGTTAGGTGAAATGAACCCCAAGACAAGCATTCAAATGTTTTTTTTTCTTTCTTGCGATTACTTCTAACATATTTATAAGATGACTTCTTTGTTGCTTTGTATGTCCATCCCCCACAGTATAACCCATTTTCATTGTATTTGATGTTGGTATAATTTGTGGAGGGGAAGGGAAAAAACAAATCATTTAAATAGGGATACAGGTATACACATTGCAACAATGAGATGTACAGATGTTATGCCAAAAATGAACTTTACAATGTTGGGGTTGGGGGGGGCAAGGGAAAGGATGGGAAACAAAGGAGAAGGTAACAATGTTTGATAAGAAATGTACTCATTACCTTGCCCATGTAATTGTAACCCCTCTGTGCAGTGTTTTCAGAATAAAATAAATAAATAAAATCTATTCACACAAATCTTAAAAAAAAGAAAAGAAAAACAGAATCATCATCTTTCAGTTGATCAGCATTTGTTAAGGCCAGTATGTAAAATATTAGCTGACATCGCTCTAATTAAAGATGTTTTTCTTCTTGGAAATTTTAATATCAATAAGCTTGTTCTTTTCCATGTCTCTTTCTAGTACATTGGAATCAGACTTATTGAAACTTGACACACTCCAGTTGGTTTATCTAATTCATAAAAAAGCTGATGTTTTAAACAGAAACTAGATATATCCCATCAAAACTGAATATTGTTTAGATTAATCTATTTCCCAGTATCCCATAGAAGTTAGCAAAGTCACAGATAGTTTAATTGTCTATGAAAGGGTGTGTTGGAATGTGTTGAACTTTCCACAAAGTGGGATTCACACATTTATCCCATTGATAGGTTATTATAGGTTGTAGCAGGTAGATAATGATCCTTGCCTTGATACTGATTGATTGCACATCTTCCCAATATGTCAGAAATCTGTAGTATGATATGAAAAGAGTAAGAAATACTCCATTTTTTATAGAATTGCCCCAATTTAGGGCCTTTAGTGCCCTCTTCCTCCACAGTGCCTATTTCTCTCTGAAAAATATTATCCTGAAATAAAATTTTAGAAATGCAGTGTAGTTTGCTTTCTGTTCATGGAAGTGACTGAGGAAGCATCGCCAAAGTGTCTATTCTCATTGTATCTCCATCTGAGTCTCTTGAGGAGCCAGAACAGCTGCAGAAGCTCTTCATTGGAGGGCAGAGAATGTAAGGAGCTATTCTGAGCAATGAGGAACCCTCATGGACTGTGTAGTAAAGAGATCCAAACACCAAGTGTCTCTTGCCACTCTGGAAGAATTGGATGCAGCTATGAATGCAAGGTCAATGAAGTGGATAAAATAGTTGTGCAACCAAAAAGAGATGTCCCAAGAGAAGATTCTCGGAGATCCAGGAGCTCATTTTACTGTGTGGAAAATTTCTTTGGTAATAGCATTAAAGAAGGCCATGAAGGACATCTTGGTTGGTTCCATATCTTAGCTATGGTGAATAATGCCGTGATAAACATAGTTGTGCTGATAGCTTTAGTATGGTCTTGTTTGTTGTCATTTGGGTAAATGCTCCAAAATGGTATTGCTGGGTCATAGGGGAGTTCTATGTGTAGTCTTTTGAGGAACCTCCATAATGCTTTCCAGAATGGTTGAACAAGTTTACACTCCCACCAACAATGCAGTAGGGTTCCCTTTTGGCAACATTCTCTCCGGTATCTGTTATTATTAGATTTCTTGATTATAGCCATTCTAACTGGGGTGAGGTGAAATCTCAATATTTTTTTATTTGCGTTTCTTTTATGGCTAGAGAATTTGAGCATTTCTTCATGTATCTATTGGCCATTTTTATTTCATCTTCAGAGAAGTCTCTCTTTAAAAACTAACCCAGGGGTTATACCATGGGGATGGAACATACAAACCAACAAAAACAATCACATGGTAACTTATAAATACATTAGAAACAAAAGCAAGAAAGAAAAAACCCACTTGTGTCCCTATCTTGGGGTTCATTTCACTTAACATCATCGTATCTGGTCATATGTACATAGCTTTAACCCCTGTTTTCACTGTATTTAATGTTGGTATACTTTGGGGAGGGGAAGGGAAAAAACAAAATGTTTAAATAGGGATGCAGGTTGACCCATTGTAACAATGAGATATACAAGACACTGTTGAACAATGAACTTTTCAATTTAGGCAGGGGGTATGCGGGGAGTGTAGTTGTGGAAGTGGGAGGGAAGGGATGGTAGGGGAAAAACACATGAGGAGGCAAAAATGCTTGATAAGATATTAACTCATTACCTTGCTTGTCTAATTGTAACCTCTCTGTACAGTATTTTCAAGATAAAAAACTTATTAAAAAAAGAAAAAAGAGCTAACCTAGATGGCCCTCAGTAGATGAATGGATCAAGAAAATATTTTATATATATATATATATATGTATGTATATATAATGGAATTCTATGCCTCAATCAGAAAAAATGACACCACTCCATTTGTTAGGAAATGGAAAGACAAAAAAAAATATATTGAGTGAAGTAAGCCAGACCCAAAGAAACACAGGTCCCATGATTGCCCATATCTGCTATAACTAATATATTTCTAGGACAAGCCAAAAAACTCAAAAGCTATGTACATATGACCATGTAAGATGATACTAAGCAAAATGAACCCCAAGATAGGGATGCAGAAGGTTTTATCTTTCTTGCTGTTGTTTTTAATGTACTTATAATACACTATGCTATTTTTTCGTTCTTTTATATGTTCTTCCCTCATGGTATAACCCCCATTTTCACTGTATTTGGTGTCAGTGTCCTGTACCTTGTATATACATTTTTTTATTTGAGGAGGGGAAGGTAAATAACAAAATGCTGAAATAAGGATACAGGTTGACCCATTGTAACAATGAGATGTACAAGACACTATGTTGAAAATGAACTTTACAACTTGGAGTGGGGGAAGAGTGGTAAAGATGGGGAGGGAAGGGATAGTAGGGGAAAAACAAAGGAGGGGTAACAATGCTCGATAGGAAATGTACTCATTACCTTAATCATGTAACTGTAACCCGTCTGTACAGTACATTTACAATAAAAATATATATTGTAAAAAATTTAAGAAGAAGGCCATGAAGAGCATCATCTACGAGATTCCTTTGAATTGTATGAAAAGATTGAAGTTATTGAAATCAGGACTCCCTGAGGCAGTGGAAAGAAGTGGCTTTGCTTTGGTAAGCTTTGTTGGTCATGACTCTGGATGAGTTTGTCATTCAGAAATACCATACTGTGATTGGCTACAACTGTGAGGAAAGGAAAACTTTGTCAAATCAAGAGAGAGTTAATGGTTTTTCTAACCACAGAATTCAAACTGGTTCTGGAAACGTTGGAGGTGATCATGGAGATAGTTTTGGTGGCAAGGACAAATTTGGTTGTGGAAGGAAGTTTGTGGTTATAATGGCTTTTGTGGCAGCTGTGGTGGTGTAGGATATAGAAGCAGTAAGAATAGCTACAATAGATTTGGCAGTCATGATAGCAGCTTTGGAGGTGGTGGAGATGACAATGATTTGGGCTAAGTTACAACCATCAATCTTCAAATTTTACAACCACAAAAGGAGGCAACAGGGGAGGGAGAATCTCTGCCTCAAGTGGAGGTGAATGTCGATACTTCACCAAAGCATGAAACTAAGGTGGCTATGACAGTTCCAGCAGCAGTGGTAGCCATAGCAGTGGCAAAGGGTTTAATTTCTGTCAGGAAACAAAGCTTAGCAGGAGAAGAGAGCCAGAGAAGTGACAGAGAAGCTACAGTTTACAACAGGTTTGCAAACTCAGCCAAGCATAGTTATGGTATGAAGATGACATGTTTTAGACAATACTCATATATATGGGGGAAAAAAAAGAAAACTCAAGGCCTGTGTTTGCGACTAATTGTATAACAGGTTATTTTAGTCTCTGTTCTGAGAAAAATATAAAGCATTCCAACAAAAGCATTTTCATGTAGTTTTTTTAATATGCCCATGTTTTTGTTTGCTAAATGTTATAATCCAATCATGACATTGAATAAATGTGTCTTGTTATTTTAAAAAGTAATGTAGTTTGTCTTAAACATGTTCCAATGAAATATGAATACTGGACCCCTTCTCATTTACAAAGAAGTAAAAATAAGTCCAGGAAAGCAACCTACCGTATACAAGGAATGGATATAAGACTCCTAGCCAATGGGCAGCTTTGTTATTTCCATCATCTCTACTTCTATGTCCAAGTCAAAAAGCAACTCATAATCAGTATTATTTCAATAATTTTTTAATTTAAATTCAATTTTTATTATCTTTTAATAGTTCTAAAAGGGAGTTACCATTCAACAAATCAGTCATGCATACAATGCACCTTGATCAGTGTCACACCTTTTATCATTCTCTCCATCCCTCCTAACTCCACTCCTCCCCTCAGTTTTCTTAATTTTGTAAAATATGCATTGAATTGTATGACTGCAGTCCTTGCTTCTTCTCTTCATTCATCTATCCCTTCCCCTTGATCTCACTCCACTAACTCTGTTATCAGGTTCCTGGTATTTATTTCCGTAAACTGTGTTTGTTTTTATATGAAATTACACCATTTGAATTCTCTCCTGAAAATACCATTTAATACATTTGTTTTAATACATACGTTTTTACATACAACCCCATTGTATTTATTTATTCACTTATAAATTATACATATGAGAGAAAATATATCTTTTGTCTCTCTTGGCCTGATACTTCACTTAACATTTTTTCCAGTCCCATCCATTTCTTGTAACTGATATAATATCGTTTCAAGACTTTTAAAAGTTTTTACAAATATTTTCCCCAAAACTATAGTTCCATATGTCCAGGTGAACCGACTTTTTACCCTTTCATTTCTGAATTCTTTCAGGTTTCTTATACTGTGTTTCTACCTGTGTGCCTATTATTATGACTCTTTTTGTTTTCTCCCACTCTCTTTCAAAGTCTTTAGCATTACTTAGAATTATCTCTTGCTGTCAAACTGGATAGAAGTCTTACATTGACTACCGGCATCTTTCATATGAAAAGGAAATTATAATAAAGCAGCAGCAAGAATATAGATAATTTTACTTAACTAAAATTATAGGATGTGAAAGAGCAAAGATATGTTTCCAAAGTATGAAGCCTCTGGGAAATTTTTATGTCAAAAAGAAGCACAGATTAAAAAATGATCAGGAACCTCTATCAGGTATTCATCTCTGGAGAGTTAGAAGCATATGCTCCATAAATGTTGATGGAACTTTTGAGCTATTTAATTAATGCTGTGCTTCTTTAGGAAAATACTAGATGTCTTTTTACCAGTATCATTATTAACTTCTCTTATAATTTTTTTCAAACCATGATAAAGCCTTGTATGATCTCAAAATTATGAAATTACTGTGGTTCTATTTTATCAAATTTAGCTCTTTTCTGGTATTTATATTAAATGTTGCTTAATAATTAAACCAATGATCAATATTAGCAACTTGTGATAGTTAATATAAATAATATCGATATTTCAAGGAAGTGCATCAGTGGGAGAGATAATAGAGTATTTTTCAAAAGGGAAATAAATCTGTGCTGTAAGATTAATCTACTACACTGTTTGAAAGACCAGTCCCTACAAGACTGAAACCACTTCAGACACATGTCATACATTTCTGGCTCTCTAGGACCATCTTTTAGACCAGATAGCTACAAATTTAGGGACCTTCACAATTTTGGGGTTTAAGCTCTTCTGTAAGAAGAGCTTACAGAACTTGTTGAAAGCAATTATAATGAGTTTATTGCTAAGAAAGAATACAGACAATCAGCCAAATGAGAGTTATAAAGAACAGAGTTTAAGAGGGGTTCAAATGTATAGCTTTGGGTCAATTTCTCCCTGTGGAATTATGTACATTTCTCCTCCCAACTTCCAGTGTGTGATGATGCTCACAGCACTCCCTGCCAACTAAGCAAGCTCAATGGAACCTTCCATATCCTTAGTTTCTATAGGGATTGTATCACCCATTCTCTGAATGGCTGTTTATTAGACTCCAGTTTCTCATAAAGGAAAATCTGCTTTTATTCATATTTTTCTAGTTCAGTATTGACAAAACAAGTCCTCAAAGCCCTCATGATCCCCTGCCACTCTGTTAACTAAAAACACAGGTTAAACAAACACTTATCAAATATTACATCCCATGGGCTAGACATAGTAGCTAAGGCCCAAAGCTGAATTTCACTTTGGATACAGACAGATTCTTTACTGTCCAATCTGAAAGTGTGGTTTAAAGGAAGTAGAAGATGAAGCTAAGTAGAGTAAAAAAGATACCTTGTCAGGTAAAAGTATAAATACAAGGAAAGGCTTGAAAGGATAAGTGGTGGATAAAACAAATGTTAAGGAGATATCCCAGGCAAGCAAGATGAGAGTCTTAGGAAGCTGGTATATTTAATGCTCTGACCTCTGAGCTAAAACAGAGGACCTGGATTCTGATGGACAAGTCAAGTCAAGGCAGAGAAATTTGGCTTTGACAGACTTCTATTTGACTCCAGAGGTGAACAGGATGACAAAATTTCTGCACAAAGAAATTCTAAATATAGCCCCTATATTTCTGATACCACATTTTAAATGACACTGGCAAATAATATAAAATACCCACATGAAATGAAACTTTAAGATGTTAAAGTCTAAAATTTGTTCAGTACTTAGTTATGAAGTAGCATATCTTTAACCAGTTTTTCTTTTCTTTTTAAACATAAGATTGAAAGACATGAAATAGTTTCCTTTCAAAGCTTGATAGGATTTTATACTTCAGGGAAATAAAACTAGGCTTCTATAAAGAAATATTACAAGAAAGGCATAGACTAGTCCAATGCAAGAGACTTTTTCTGACAATTTAAATTATTTATAAATTAAATGAAAAAAATCACTTTCCATCAGTCTGTCTTTAAGTTATGGAGAGCTAGTCTATATTTAAGGTTGATAGAGAGTTTTGCTCTGTGGGACAAAGTCTTTTCTAATGTAGAGCTCCATATTATTTAAAGTACATGGGATAATTTAAATGAGGGAGGGCATAGATTGTAGACATCTACTAGGAAGCTGAAGAAATATAAATGTAGGGCTGGGAAGGTAGCTCAGTGGTAGAGCGCTTGCCTTGCATGCTCAAGGCCCTGGGTTCGATTCCTCAGCACCACATAAGCAAAAAGAAAAAGCTGGAAGTGGCACTGTGGCTCAAGTGGTAGAGCACTAGCCTTGAGCTGAAGAGCTGAGGGACAGCTCCCAGGCCCAGAGTTCAGGCCCCACGACCAGACCCCCCCCGAAAAAAAGAAATATAAATGTAGAAGTGATCTGATTTTGGAGTAGGGTGATTGTAACCTAGAAACCTGATGAAACTACTATGAGCAATATATCTTTTATTAGAATTATTTAAATATCTCACTCAACTTGATGCCTGAGATTTTTGAGAATATATTATGCATTATTTCCTTTACCAAACTAGTTCTGTCTTATACATTTTCACAAAGTATTTTGTGTTTATTTATTTAGCTATTAAAGACCTGAGACAAATTCAAATATACACAGTTTAAGAGACTGTAGAGACAATAAGTTTGAAGAGGCTAATGAGGGCTTTAAGATTGGAAGGAAGAGATAGCTGAACGAGGAGCCATAGAAATTGGAAAATCGATTGGAGAAAAATCAGGGTCATATTTTATTTTAGATCAAGGACCCAGCTGACTGAGATTTTGAAAATAGAACAGAAAAAAAAAACACAGATCTTCTCTTGTTCTTGTTGTTTAAGACTCAGCCAAAGACTTCTAAGAGGTATGGAGACTATTGTAAATTAGTTATAAACTAACTTCATGCAGAATACCGATCTTCTGTGATAAGGAATACTTACAGGGGTAGACAGTATTTCTCCCCTAAGATATATTCTCATCAGATGATGTCATATCATTCTTGTATTTCACCCTGCCCTATGAGTTAGACTGATCTGATGCTATAAAATGTAGCACTGTCAGGCACTAGTGGCTTGCACATGTAATCACAACTATTCAAGAGGCTGAGATTTGAGGAATGCAATTCAAAGCCACTTGTGCAGTAAAGTCCCTGAGAGTCTTATCTCCAATTAACCACCAAAAAGTCAGACATGGAGCTATGGCTCAAGTGGTAAAGTACTAGCCTAGAGCAAAATATCTTAGAGACAGCAACCAGGCTCTTGTCCAATCCAAGCTTCAGGATTGGCACACACACACACCACACACACACACACACACACACACACACACACACACA
>NW_012267267.1:10437141-10449268 GCF_000151885.1 Dipodomys ordii | reverse complement strand
ACACACACACACACACACACACACACACACACACACACACACAAAATAGCACTATCTTGGTAATTTACAATAGAAACTTGGTTCTACTGCTTTGGAAACCAGATTGTCCAAGATCAAGGAACCTTGAGTGCAATGTCCTCACATGAAAGAAAGCTAAGAGCAAGAGTCAGCTTTCTGAAGCCCCTTTTAGAATGCCATTAATCCCATTCACAAGAGTACAACCTTTATGGCCTAAGGCACTCTCAGAAGCTCATCTTGAAGTACCATCACATTTGAACAAATCATAGGGTCTCATTAAATGAACCTTCAAAATCCAAGTTTCTTGTGGAAGGAAAATTCAGTAATTTTTAAAAAATTGATTTGTTCTATATTTTACACAGTCAGATCTAACCCTTTGGGAAATAGAAAACACTTGTCTACAGGCTAGAAATTTGAAGAAAGGTCTTGCCATGGCAAGAGAGACTGACATTCACACTACAATGATAAGTGAGAAAAATACTGTGTTGAGAATACTAATTTTTTTCTCTTACTAGAAAAAGGGTCAAGACCTAAGATAGTCACTAGCAGGTCAAAAATGTGCTTCTTCTTGCTTTGACATTTATACAACCATGGTTTTTTGGGGTTTTTTTGCCTGTCCTAGATGCAATCCCTGAGCTTCTTTGTACTCATGGCAAGCAGTCTACAACTTGAGACACAGCACCACTTTTAGCTTTTTCTGAGTTGTTTATTGAAGATAAGAGTCTCACATTTTTCTGCACAGATGGCTTCAAAATGCTATCCTTAGATCTCAGCCTCCTGAGTAACTAAAGTTGTAGGCATGAACAACTGGTGTCTGGATCACATTTTTATATTTATTATTTCCTTCTCATCACCTTCATCATTTTCATCTTTAATCCAAATAAGAGTAGATTTCTTCATGTTTCTTCAAATGATAACTTCCCTTTAATAACTTGTCCTTGGAGAGCTGCTATTATCCAGTCTTTAGGCTCAGAGTTGTATGAAATACTTGTTGCATGTAAAGTTAAGATGTTTTGTTACACATAAGAGAGAATCTCAACTCAAAGTTGATATTACATATTATTTTATGTATCAAAAATACCATCTCCAGAGTTTTGTAATTCAGTGACTCAAAAGAGTCAGTTTCTTCTAGTTCTAAGTCTCCAATCTGCAAACAGTCTTGAAGATCCCAGTTGACTAGTATACTTCTAAGCTTTCCATACAAACATGTCTACATGAAAAGGTAGAAAAGAAGCCATTTTCTTTTCTTTTCCTTTTCATGTATTTTAAAAATTGTTATTTTAAGGTGCTACACAGAGGAGTTATAATTACATAATTCAGATAAAGAGTACATTACTTTTTGAATACTATCACCCCTTCCCTTGCTCTCTCCCAGTTTTCTCCCTTCTAACCCCACCCACAAGTTGTATATTTCCAACATAGTTTCTAGTAAGTACCACAGCTGCACTTTTTCACTCTTTGTACCATTTGTGTCCACCCCATTACCTCTCAAAGACAGATGAATAAACAAACAAGACAAAAGAAAACAAAACAAAAAAGTCAACAACAAAGAACAGAAAACCTCTGTTTCCAATTCCTGGAGTTCTTTCCAATAAATATTATTTTATATGATTAGATGCATGTACACATTATGCCTTTTTGTTCCTCCCCTAAGAATATCTATCTTTGCTCTCACTATCTATGACTGTCTGGAGACCTGTATAATTTGTCATGTCCCAGTGTATTTTTTATTAGCCAATGTGTTTATTTGTACACTTAAAGAGAGACTTCTCAGATAAAGGAATGAGAATGGCCAATATACACATGAAGAAATTTCAACATCTCCAGTCATAAAGGAAATGCAAATCAAAACAACAGTGAGATTCTTTGTCACCTCAGTTAGAATGGCCAGTATCAAGAAAACTACCAATAACACATGCTAGTTATAAAGGGAGCAGGGGAGTAGTTGTGGTGGTGGGAGGGAAGGGATGGTAGGGGAAAAACAGGGGAGAAGGTAACAATGCTCAATGGTAAATATGCTCATTGCCTTGCTCATGTAACTGTAACCCTTCTGTACACTATTTTTACAATAAAAATGTACAAACACACACACACAGTAGTGCACATATGGCCAAAAAAGCAACTCTATTACATTGGTGGGAATGTAAACTTGGTCAACCACTTTGGAAAGCAATATGGAAGTTCCTCAAAAGACTAAACATAGAACTTCCCCATGACCCAGAAATTCTACTCCTGGTAAGTTATCCAATAGAACGCAAACAAGGCCACACTAAAGCCACCAACACAATCATGGTCATTGCAGCATTATTTACCCTAGCCAAGAATATATGGAATAAGTGTAGATGTCCCTCAATTGATGAGTGGATTAAGAAATTGATTAAAGAGTGCCGGGCTCTGGTGGCTCACGACTGTAATCCTAGCTACTCAGGAGATCTGAGGATTGCAGTTCAAAGTGAGCCAGGGCAGGAAAGTCCGTGAGACTCTTATCTCCAATAAACCACTAGAAAACTAGAAGTGGTGCTGTGGCTCAAGCGGTAGGTCACTCACCTTGAGCTGAAGAGCGCAGGGACAGCACCTATGCCAAGAGTTCAAGCCCCACAACCAACCAAAAAAAAAAAAGAAATGGATTAAAAAATGTAGTAAGTAATGTAAGTAAATTGGGATGGAAGTCTTTCCTGACATTTTAAAAATCTTCTAGATCGATTGGTTATTTATAAAAGTAGCCAAAGTAGCAGCAATGGAGTCTAGCCCTAGCTGTTTCATGCTGAGTTTATAGTTTGGTCGTTTTGGCCATCCAGTGTTACCATTTCCTATCCTTTCTCAGATCTGGCTCTCCTGCCTCTTGCTACTACTCCTAATTCTTAACATAACTTTCAAATATATTTCTTTTTCTATATAGTATTTATAGTTGATTATTGTTCTTACAAAGGTAACTGATTACACCAATTAAGAAATGGTGGTATATATACACAATAGAATTCTAATCCTCTATCTGAAAAAAACTATATTGTAATATCCACGAGGAAATAGAAAGACTTGGAAAAAGATATATTAAGTGAAGTAAACCAGACTCAGAGAAACATAGGTTGCATGGCTTCCCTCATTTGTGGTAGCTATGATGAGCCATTTTATTTTCTGTGTTTCATTTCATAAATGAGGAGACCTTTCCAGAGTCTCTCAGCTGGCTTCACTTTGCACCTTATTGTTATATGATTCAGTTATTGCTACAAACATTGCATGCCTCATCCTAAACCAATGATAAGAAAGTTGACTGGTTTCAACTAAGAAAACTTTACCTTTGAGTCTATGGAGATATTGAGTAAGTAAAACATATCATCTGTGTGATATATAAATGTTTATAAAATAAGGAAAATTTGGGCAAACAATACTCATTTAGGTTTAATTGTATGCCCTATATATTGTTGCTATATCTTTTTAAAAAGATAGCATAGGCAATGCATATTTTACTGTTATCTCCAACATTGTTTATATCAGAATAATGAAATTTTTACATCAAGTTTTGTAGGTATTGCATATTAATTCTAGGTTTATGTTTCAAAAATTCTGTAATTATACAATAGTTAATTCCATCTCTGGATTTTGTAAATCCTTGGTACAAAAAATAGGAACACAATCCATCAAAATAGTATTTTAAAAAATAGTAGATCTTTATTTAATAATAAAAATATTATCTACTTTAGCTAGTCTCAAGATTATTCTATAATACAAAGTAAAGAATAATTATAGCATGCATATCTTCAAAGTTTGAATCATATATTTAAATTTCATATTGTTATATAGACCATTTGCTAACTGATAATGCAATTTCATGTAGGTCATGGCTTAAGATAATCTTATTTCCTTATTTAGGGCATGACAAGGGGAAAAGGACTTATTACTCTATCTATCAAGTAAATTCATTTCACTTTTGTTTTATTTTGACTCAAAGATGTTATGAATTGAGAACAATGCAGCAAATCCTCCTCCTTAGTGTCTGTATGAGCTTTTGTTTTGTGTTCTTCCTGTTTCACAACAACTCAAGTTGACTTGAACAGAAACTTCCAGGATATCCTTCAGGGAAATAAGGTCAGTCAAAAATATTTGAGTTTTCTGAGACAACTCTATTTAAGCCGGAAGACAAGTCTGTTTAACTAGAAAAATAAGGATTTCAGTCTGAACAATCTGATCTAAATCATGTCTTTACTACTTACTAGTTATATGACTTTTCTGTGGCTTAATTTCCTCTTTTATGGGTTAGAAAAATAATTTTATATCAATCAATTTCCTTTGTAAGAACAATAATCAACTATAAATACTATATAGAAAAAGAAATACATTTGAAAGTTATGTTAAGAATTAGGAGTAGGAAGTGGTGCTGTGGCTCAAGCGATAGAGCACTTGCCTTGAGCTGAAGAGCTGAGGGATAGCTCCCAAGCACAGAGTTCAAGCTCCATGATCGACCAAAAAAAAAAAAAAAGAATTAGGAGTATTAGCAAAGGCAGGAGAGCCAGACATGAGAAAAGTTAGGAAATGGTAACACTCAATGGCCAAAACCACAAAACTATAAACTCAGCATGAAACAGCTTGGCTAGACTCCATTGCTGCTACTTTGGCTACTTTTATAAATAACCAATCAATCTAGAAGATTTTTAAAATGTCAGGAAAGACATACTAATTTACTGAATATAGGTCATTATTTCTGGTTGCTTGCTACATAGGACAGAAAAAAGAAGAAATTATTTTCTTCCTTTGGATTTTATCATTAGTACTTCCACCAAGGTTACATGAAATGGATATTATTATTCAATAGGAAAAATGAAATTCATTCATTTTTATCTTACTAATGTTTACATAAAACTTTTTTTAGGTTTTAAAGTCTCAGGAAACAGAATCAAATGCTTAAATCTTTATATAAGTTAAATCCATATATTACCATAGTAAGTAACCATATTAGAAGAGCCAGTTCCAAATCTATATCTATTCAATTTTGCATTTTGTAGCTTCACTGAACTGTACCAAACCATCTGTATGGGACAGAAAGAACACTCTAGTTTCATTGAATCTTGAATGATATAATAGACAAAGGGCACTCAACAATGGGAATCTGGGGTAGGTTAGATTGTGTTTATCTGAAGGATACTTAACAGTAGAAGCAGAGACACAGGTAGTTCAAGTCATATCTTGTACGTACATGGCACAAGATGACACTGATACTTGCTTAATTTAGCCAAAAGTTGGACAAATAATCTGATTCTCTGAGTTTCTCAATGACAGTGTGAAAAAGAGAGGACCCAGGGAAATGGAATGACAATTAAAGGTGACTCACTGACAGTAACTCATCCTGAATTTCAGGACCTCAAAGTTGAATCAAGGAAAGATGAGTGGCAGAAAGTGTTTGGGCTTTCTAAGTACAATGTGTTTTGGGTTTTTTTTTTACAAGAAATTAGGGCTTACAAAAGTGCTGGATAGGATTTTAATGATACAAACCAACCTGGTTCTGGCACTGGCTCCCAGAAAAGCACAAAGTATCTTCCCACAAAGGAAACTGATATATTCCTTGGCCAATCGTAGGAAATTGGAGAATTTACAAAGTCCATCACAAGAACTTTTGCCTCCTAAGAACACTGCTTTAGTTTGAAGCTAGTGCAAGCAAAAAGTTACTAGTACTAGAACTTAAGAGCAATGCTGCCCTGGTAAGACTCACAGGAGGCGACTAGCTACTTCTCAGAAGAGTAAGTTCTGAATATAGATTTTAAACATGCACTTCCAATCTATAGAATCTATAATATATATATATATATATATATATATATAAATTATGTTCCCAGGGTCTCAAGGAATATTTTCTAGTATCTGAAGTACAAGATCAAACCTCAGGGGAAAATGTCAAGGAACCTAATCTATTTTATCTCCCATATCATTATAGTCTTTTAGAAAACAAATGTTTTAAATAAAAAGTATCTGAGATTAATTTTTGTAAATTTATGACACTGTAGATAAAGTAATTAGCAAATACAATTTCTCAAGCTTCAAGTAAAAGTAGATTTTGCTTACAACAGGAAAATTTTGTTCCTTTTTTACCAAAAATGTTCTTTTTGCTTGCTCTGGTGTACATGCATCGTAACAAACTACTCATACCATCAGCAGTTTCTGAGCAAAAAGTTACCATTCATAAATCAGTAATATTTATTCCTCATCTAGCTCATTATTTTCATTTTAAATCATCCTAGGAAGATGTAATCTTCGTCACTTTAGCTAATGCTAGAAAAATGGAGATAAATAGTGTGGAACAGAGTGTACAAACTTAAAGAGGCTTGACAGATCTGGATTATGAGTGAATAAATGACTCGTGGAATTTAGAATAACTATGTGTAAAAGGCATGAAACTCTGAACCAAACGATCAGAGAGCCCACAGCTTTAAAGGGTTCAGAGAACAAAGTTCACTTAAGGAGAGAGCTTTTGAGTAGTCAAAGATACTATATGAAAATCATTTGCCTGGGAGATAACTGTGAGGAAAAGATGGGGGGAGGAAATCTGTTGTTACATCAAGAAAATAACGTCTCTTTGGTTGTTACTGTCGAATTATGTGAAGCATAAGCTAATAAGACAGCTTCCTATCATTGTGAAAAAATATTTGAAACATTTTTTAAAAGAAAGGTTTATATTGTTTTATAATTCAGTGTTTGAAATCATTCTACCTGAAACTATAGTTCCCTGCTTTGTGCCTGAGGTTAAGCAAAACAGTGCAGTGGAATCACATGTGGAAGAGGATATTTATCTCATGGAAGCCAGGAAACAGGCTGGGAACAGGATATAGTCTCCAAGTAACACCTCCACTTAGTCTCCTCAACTAGATTCCATCTCCTAATTTTTAATCATCTTCCAATATTCCATCAAATTATGACCAATTAACCCCTTGATGAGGTCAAGCTCACACGATTCAATTATTTCAAAAAATCCCAGCTCTAACATTGCTACCTTGAGGGACCATAATTTCATCTCATGATCCTTTGGGAGCATTTCATGTCCAAACCATAATAATTTTCACATCATGGGATTGTCTAAGCAAGAATTCCTAACTCGGCTGTGTTGAGCTGCCACAATGTTTGTCACAGATTTCTTCTTAAAAATTGGGAGGATCTTATTTAAGATTTGATGTTTTTATGGTGATTCTTCATTTTCAAACAATGTTGAGAAAAAAATCTTTTCTGTTTTATATCTTCTCTGAGTTTTCATTTTTGCATGGAGTAAAATTGGTCAAAACTCATAACTTGTATATTACCTTAATATTTTGGATGCACAATTAAACCAATGTGTCCAGACTACTGTATAGAGCACCATGGAGAAAGTAATTGGAAAATTAGAGACATCTACTCTTACATAATATAATTAAGAAGAAAAATTTAATTGTTAATATCTAAATTTTAAATATCACTATTATCATTTGTTGAAATATTGTTAGAAGAAATAATGTTAAATACTTTATATAAATTATTATACATGATTTTATATTGTTTTTTCTCTGATTTCAGGAACAAAATACCGCTAAAATGTCCTTTAGGGGAATCATATAACAGATCTCTGAAAATATTCTGTTAGGAACTAACTCTTTAGGCAGGTTCAATAGTTTCCATTTATAGCATTTATAGCATTTCTCAGCAGTAGAGTCCTCCAGTCCCAGAGGTAATACAAAATTGAGGCTAGTCCATGCTATGTGTAACATCTTAACTCAAAAACAAAACAAAGCAACTTTTTAATAGAAAAGATTGAGGTAGCAACATAAGGTTCCAGAGATGAAAAACTTACGTCTTGCTTTGGGCCTAATAGGGTACACTTAACTCTGAGTGTCACCGTTTTCTAGGCTGTATATACTTTAAAAGATTCATCTGTTAGGTTATTAGAGAAGGTGTCTCTTCCAATCCTTTTATGTTTCTCCTGTAACTGCAAAAAATATTGAATGTCTCCTTCTTTTCCTTCACTAGACATTTCATGATAAACAACAGCAACTATTTACAAAAGATGTATCATGTAAAAGAATGTTATTCAGCTGGGCGCCGGTGGCTTATGCCTGTAATCCTAGCTACTCAGGAGGCTAAGATCTGAGGATCACGTTCAAAGCCAGCTCGGGCAAGGAAAGTCCATGAGACTCTTAACTACAATAAACCACTAGAAAACCGGAAGTGGCGCTGTGGCTCAAGTGGTAGAGCGCTCTCCTTGAGCTGAAGAGGACAGGGACAGCGCCCAAGCCCAGAGTTCAAGCCCACGATCGACCAAAAACAAAAAAAAAAGAATGTTATTCAAAATACATAAAGAACCCTAAAGCTCAACCATGAGAATCTAAGCTGATCTTATAAACAAGGACTTTTACAAATACTCCACCAAAAAAGTAGCAAAGTAGTATACACAAAGATAGTTTATATTGCATGTCACCACAGAAATGTAAATTAAAACAGCAACAACATATACCATGGAACAAAATTGACATAAGCCTACTTGAATGGTAAGAATTCAGAATACTACCCACAGCAAACACTGAAAAAGCTGTGGAGCAACAAGAAATCCTACTTACTGATGGCAATGTGATGTTGCCTATCTACTCTGGAGGAGACAATCATGTTCTTTGACATTTTCACCAAGGATTTGAAAAAGTAAATTATGTGCACATAGGATTCTGCACCCAGATATTTGTAATAATTATATTCATAATTTTCAAAATAGAAACAACCAAATAACTACAGGTAAATACATGAACTGTATTATCCAGACCGTGGGATATTCAGTACTAAAAGAAGGAGAGTTGCAAACCATCAAACTATATGCAAGTACCTGAAATTTACATTATTTAATGAAATATGCCAAACTGAAAACAGTATAACATTCTAGTCAGGCAAAACGATGTAGATAATATAAATGATTGTGGCTGTCAGAGGCTGGGGGGAAAAGTTTGAATAGGAAGAACATAGGAATTTAGGGTAAAGAAAATATTCTATGTGCATAGAATCATAATGGAATTTAAACATATAAATCTTATTATACATTCATCCAAACCCAAAAGGTACACAACATCAAGAGTGAACCCTTTTTTCAACTGTCAGCATAGTGTGAAAATGATGTTTCAGTGTAAGTTCACCAGTTACAACAGTTACCACTTTTGTGAGAGATGTTGGTAATGGTGAAATGGGGATCGTGTGTAGGGGCAGGAAGCTTTGAGGATATTTCTATGTCTTCCATCCAATTTATTGTTAAACAAAACTTCCCTAAAATATAAAATAAATTAAAAATATTAAAATAATCAAGAAAATTTATGGTAAAAATATGACCAGAGGCAAAGATAATAATAAAATAGCTTTACTTTTTCTCCATTCTATATGCACTTTCATCAATAGCTTTATGTCTGCTATGAGAAAAAATTCAGGAATATTTTCAGTAGTGAAATATTATAGGCAAGTAGTTACTTTTAAAATGTTATGTCTTCAATGTGTTCTGTTCAGTTTCTTCTGGAAATTGGAGATGGAATTTCATGAAAGGACCATATCAGGATAATATAATAAGAGATCTTAGTGAGTTAGAAGCAGTTTCTGTCATGATTTTCACTAGCTGTAGGATTTTCCAAGCATCTATTCTTAGATAAAGGTTGTTGAACTGGAAGACTTCAAGTCATATGATCCTGAGCCAGAGTGCTCAGCTACAGAAATATAACAGATTATTAAAACTGTTGAATAGAGTCTGATAATATATTTCTTAAAGCAAAACTTACACTGAAAAATTCAGCAATAAATTGTTGTCCTAGCACATTTCAGTTGTACAGACTTTCTGGTAATATCTATTACATTAAGGGCCATTTGTAAGGGGTTTGTATCTTGATTTATTCCAGTTTGGGATTGCTTTCTGAAGGGATAATCTCATTTGTGATATTGCCTTTTTAAGATGTTCCAGCATTATACAGAAAGATGAATTTGCACTGCCAACTAAATGCAAATGATTACTCTTTTGGAGAAATAATTTTGAAGCTTTATTTTATACAGATGTATGGAGATTCCAGTATGTCTAAGGGTTACAGGCAATAGCAATAAATAAATTTTGTTGACTCTGAGGATTAAAATGCCTTATTATGTGCAGGTGAATAGTATCCCCATTGTATACTAGAAGTGGATACTCAGCTGGTATTTTATCTATTTGCCTAAGTAGAGTCACATCTAGAACTCTCTTATTGCCATGGAAATTGGTGTCCACATAGCAAGTTTGAGGAGATGAAATGGAATGTGAAGTTCTTACAAAGTTAGATCTCAGAAAAGAATCAAAGCTCATATTCACACTCACAATAATGTCAGGCCTTAATTACTTTACAAGAAAAAATAAACATGATCAAGTTTGCACTGTACAAGATTATACCAATTGTTTTGTTATACAAAATAGTCATACTTAGCTGATTTTTTCCACTATTATTTTTGTTAGCTCTTTATTCCTGAGAAAGTATACTGCAAGTGAATGAAGTCTCAGAAATAATACTAAAATCCTTTCAAATTCTACTGCTACAGAAATTACTGATAAGTGTGAGCCACATTCATTTAGTTTATCTATTTTAACCCCAATCCAAAGTCTTGTATACTTACAATCCTCTACTGACAATGACATTTCAGCAGAGATGAAATATACCTGACATTGTGGGTGCAGTTATGGGACTCTTTTCCATGATTCTGAACATGACATTTCTCATTAAAATAGGTAGCCATTACCAATGCAGAAGAGTGGGCACTGAAGGTAAAATTTAGGAGCTATGGATAACCCCTTACACACACACACACACACACACACACACACACACACACACACAAACTCACTGGAGTCTAAACATGTCTAGATATTAAGATATATATGCATGTTTCATCATCTGAACCATATATCATTCTGGAATTTTTCAATGGCCCTCATGCTATTTTTTCCCTATATAATTTCCTCTCATTGACTTCGTCAATTCTTTGTTCAGATACCTTCTGTGGGAGGGCTCTAATTTGACCATACTTCCTCTAATTGTGTTCCAGTCCACTACTCTCAGTTTTCCTTGCCTGATATTTCATTATTTTATCTGGCTATGTAAATATCTATATATTTTCTACTTTTAATTATAAATTTTCTCCTCAATGGAAAGTAATGTCTTATTTGTGACATTGTCCTCCGCACCCCATTATAGTTAGAAATCAGCTGTTGGTCACTTCTTAAATTGATACATACATGCCTGAATGAATAAATAACAGTTATTCTCACAGTAACTCAGAGAAATACAGATGTGAAGTGGGCGTCCTGATAATCACAACTTCTGCTCATACTGTCCAGTTTGGAGACTTACTATTTCTGACTGAAAAGTGATCAACATCACAGCATTTTTATTCTATAATAAATTATCTCAAAATCCTCTACTGGAACAAAGTCATACATTTGGAAAACCAAAATGAAAATTAAAAAATGGAAGAGCACAACATAAAAAATTTTATACTGGAACAAAGTCATACATTTGGAAAACCAAAATGAAAATTAAAAAATGGAAGAGCACAACATAAAAAATTTTATACAGGTTGTTCAAAACAGTGATTACTTTTCTGAATAGTAAATGCATAAGTATGTTCTCTTGAGAAAAGCACTTATAAGATAGACAAATATATTTCTTTACTTTTAAGCGTTTCTGTTTTGTTTAGAAAGATGAATTATGACAGGTGGTCTTTCCTTCCCACATTAAAAACAAATATTCTTTATGTGCAAGATGTTTCTCAGTGTCTAAGCCCAAAATACCTTTCCTGCTACTGTTCCCAAACCAGTTCTTTAATATTAATGAAGTTCTGTTTTGGCAACAAGGAAAATTAACAGCTATTTGTGGTGTTAGTTTTATTCCTGTCTCTGACTACTTAGTATACAAAGGTTTCAGTATGAGGAGTTACCAATGTTTTAGAATTAAAAAAAAAATTTAATCTTCATCATCTCTGTATCAGTGTCTCATCAGCATCAGGAGACCTGATGCTGAAAATGAGTTGGTCCATTAGTCCTAAAACTCAAGGCTTTGTGATTGCAGCAGACACTGGGCTTCTGCTCTTCAGGATTAGGCTAGAATCCAAA
>NW_012267267.1:10429289-10432311 GCF_000151885.1 Dipodomys ordii | reverse complement strand
AAAGTGGAAGTCCCAGCAAACCTGCAGGCATAAACACCACTATTAGAAGGCAAGAAGTGTAGGCTCCAGAGGAGGCCAGAGTCAGGAAATGCTAGCTTGCCTTCAGCACCCCAGCAGTCTCTAGGGAGACAATTAACGCAACGTCACCAAAAGCAAACCTCAGCCTTTGACCAGTCCCTGTGAAAGGCGAAAAATAGCTTTTCATACACTGTTGTCAAGAAACCTGCTGAACAAAAGCATCTGCCAAATTTTCTGCCCTAAAGATGGATTTCCAATGAATGTCAACAAAATTTACAGCTAAAACACACCTAAAAGCAGTCTCTGAAATTTCTGTGGGTTTCTTCGTATTATCAATACTAAGCAAGGTGGCCTACTGGGTTTTATTTTTAACATTTAAAACCATACAGGCTAAGGAAAATTTTACAGTTAGTAATGTTTACCAAAACCTTTGATGGGAATTAGAAATGATCTGAAGACAATAATCTTTACTGTGCACATTGCAACATACAACTTGGCAATACTTACCTTTAGTAGGCCAGCCATGATTAGGAAATGACCTTCTAACTACGTGCATGAACATATATGAATTATTTTCTGGTCTAGAACTTTGCATAGTGCTTCAAGCTGTCCTCAGTTTGAGAAACTCACTTGGTGTCACAGAACACACTGGAAGCATTGTACACACGGTTACTTTGTATTACAACCAAAGAATGCACATAAAAATCAGCCAAGGGGGATGGGGGTTGGTGCCTGTAATCCTAGCTACTCAGGAGGCTGAGATCTGAGGATCGTGGTTGAAAGCCAGGTAGGGCAGGAAACTCAGTAAGACTCTTATCTCCCATAAACCACCAGAAAACAAGAAGTGCCTCAATTGGTAGAGCCTTGAGCCTTGAGCTGAGGGACAGCACACAGGCCCAGAGTTCCAGCTGCACCACCAAAAAAAAAAAAAATCAGCCTAGGTATGTGTTGCGGGGGGGAGGGTAAACGATTAGCATCCAGAAAAGTTCCAGACAAACATGACATGATGCTCTGCTTAACTTCCTGCCAATGGAATCATGAGCATCTTTACTTTCACAGCATTAATATGTGACAGCAGGCACTGTACCTGGCCGGCCAGGAAGCTCGCCTGAACTGTGATGAGCCTCCTTGCCTTTAGTCCTATCAGGTGAACTTGGCTGGTTTCTCTCACTGGTGTTCTCAGTTTCCAATCCTTCCAGTGATCAGGCTGATATCATGTTAACAGAGACTCTATCCTAAGTCACATGGTTTTCATGATTGAGGCCCATATATTACTGACTGGTAGGTCTAAGGCCTTCTCCTAAACAAGGACACTTATGTCTGGCATGTATGGATAGATAGATGGATAGATCAATAGATAGATAGATAGATAGATGTATATATATGTATAGGCATACATATACATGAATATATATATATATATATGAATTCTATGCTTCTATCAGAAAGAATGATACTGTTCCATTTGTAAGGAAATGGAAAGACTGGAAAAAATTCATATTAAGTGAAATAAGCCAGAAAGAACATAGGACTTATGGTTTCCCTTATTTGCAATAACTACTATATGTCTAGGATAATCTTAGCAGATAAGCAGAATAACTCAATAACTATGTTCATATGAACATATAAGATGATGCTAAGTGGAATAATCTTCAAGACATGGACAAAAGAAGTTCTTCTTTATTGTTGTTTTTACCCTGTGATTTCTTGTTTCTTTTGTACATTCTTTCCCCTGTGGTATAACCCCCATGGTCACTGTATTTGATTTTGGTACCCTGGTAATGTATATACATATATCTGTGTTAGGGAAGGAAAGTGGAACAACAGAATGGTAAGAGAAAGGACACAGCAGGAACCAATGCAACAGTGATATTCACAAGACAATATATTGAAAATGACCTGTACAACTTGGGGGGAGCAGCATTTGGGAAGGAGGGAAAATGGGAGAAAAATAAGGGAAGGGGTAAGAAATTTGACAAGAAATATACTCATTGCCCTACTTATGTAACTGTAACCCCTCTGTGCATCTTCTTGGCAATAAAATAAAATAAAACTAAGCCTCTATTGAGGCAAGGTCAAATTATTTCCACATCTTATTAGATATAAATTGATGTACCCCATATATTTATTTTCATTGTCAAAATGGCAGCTAAAGGTTAAGAAAGATATGAGAATGGATTCTACAGTCTTTTCAGTGTTCAGTGTGGTCTTCCTGTTTTTCTTTCCTGCTTTGTAATTTTAAATCTATCAAATCATAATCTTTCTAATTGGAACAGGATGTAAAAGGGTTAATTTCATAGAGTATGGTGAATGACAAGGTGTTTAAATATCCCTTAACAAATGTTTTCAAAAGAACTGGGGTAAAAACTTTCCATAATCGTTAGGCATACCTCTCAGAGAATTCATTTTATAAACATATATTGCTATGAGCTGAGCCTAGAGCAAAGCCTTGTATACTATAGTATGCATACTTGAACAAGCAAGTATCGGTGAAATAAGAAAAGATCCTCTAGTCTCTAGAGAAAACCAGTTTCAGAATAGAAAGCAGCATTAAAGTTTTAGCATGTACACATTAAAGAAATTAGGATGCCCCTCAGTAGATGAATGGGTCAAGAAAATATGGTATATATACACAATGGAATTCTATGCCTTCATCGGAAAGAATGACATTGCCCCCTTTGTAAGGAAATGGAGACTTGGAAAAAATATATTAAGTGAAGTAAGCCAGGCCCCAAGAAACATAGGTCCCATGTTTTTCCTTATTTGCAATAACTAGTATATGTCTGAGTCAAGCAGAAACGGTCAGATAAGTTGATGTTAAGCGAAATGAATCCCAAGATAAGGACTCAAATGTTTTTTTTTTTCCTTGCTTGCTATTGTTTCTTAACATATTTATAAGATATTTCATTGTTGCTTTGTATGTCCCTCCCCCACGGTATAACCCCTGTTTTCACTGTATTTGATGTTGGTATAATTTGTGGAGGGGAAGGGAAAAAACAAATTG
>NW_012267267.1:10425567-10429239 GCF_000151885.1 Dipodomys ordii | reverse complement strand
GAGACCTGATGCTGAAAATGAGTTGGTCCATTAGTCCTAAAACTCAAGGCTTTGTGATTGCAGCAGACACTGGGCTTCTGCTCTTCAGGATTAGGCTAGAATCCAAAGCACAAAACAACGGAATCAGTGAGAAAAACAAAGCACAGAGAATACAAAGAACAGGAGCAGGAGGAAAATTAATGTACTTTAATCCAAATGCAGTAATACAGCTTTTGTTTACAAGGCAAGCAAATTGCATGACAGCAATAGGCAAAACATGGGAAAAAAGAAGGCAAAGGTTTACAGTTCATGCTTTTAAAACAGAGTCGCATAAATAAATGCTGAAAAGAGAAAATAAGAAAGGTGAGGGAAGTAAGGACCAAAAAATCTAGCCTAAGAATCTATGTTACCTCTTACAAAAAAGAAATTATAAAATGGTATTGTTTTGAAAGCATGTGCAAAGAAATATAATAAATGCATAGTCAAGTTTTCATTGGCAGAAATATCTAAAATATTCATATAAGATCATAGTCCAAGAAGCACCAGTCAGCTCAGAGCTTTGCTTAATTTGCAATGCTATAGATTCGTTCATATTTTTGTTACCACTTCTGTAATTTTGGAAGACAGACTAAGAGGTGGGAAAGTGAATGACTCACCTATATGTGACAAAAAAAAAAAAAAAAAAAAACAAGAGAAGGCATGTAGTGCTGTCAGCATTTAGTTCCTAAAAAAAATCATTTTGTGAAAGAGAATGGCCATGATAGGAAGGATTACTCTTCAAAAAGTATTTGTCTCTACAAGCTACAATTATAAGAATTTTTTTCTCTCATTTGCTCAAGTTGATGAGTAATTGAATAACCATTGTGTAGGGCACTTGGGGTTGCTGAGAGAAAGCAGGATGATGTAATGTTGCAGGATCTGGGCTAAGACCTGCTGGGATCCAGCTCTTCCTTAATCACCCTGGGTAGCTTGTTATCCTCAAGCAAGAGCTATGGCCTGAGAAAGACATAATGGTATCTACCTTATTGAGCTATGAAATTGAATTTATTATATAAAATAAGCTTGCACAGTTACAATGATGCTTATCTTTTAATAAGCAGTCACTATTTTATTATATAAAATAAAGGAATACATTTTGCTAGAAACAGAATTGTATTTGGCTGTGAAAAGTAAAAGTTCAAACTTAGTCTCCAAACTTTACTGATTTACAACTATTAAGATTTTTTTTTTACCTCTTTGAGCTCATATATCATTAATCCTCAACTGAAAACAAGTACTACTACTTTTCAGAGTACTTTGAGAGAATTGGAAATTAGGTATGTAAAATGTTAAGAATAGTTCCCGGAGTGGCTAGTACTCATAAGTTATTGCAGCAGATATTTCTTCTTATCTTGCAAGTGGAAAGTATTCTTGTTTGTCAATGGGTTCTGAGGCAGCATTGACGTCCTACTCTAAGTCATCACTATTGCAGTTACAATGATGCTTACTATAAAGCAAATATAAGCAAATAAGCAAACTATAGTGAAAATTGGAAGTCATAAATATTACTAAAGGGATGGGAGAGGAAGAAAGAAAAAATGATGTATAGACCAAACTAATGGCAATAGGATTTTGTCATTTGACTTATTTGTTAGTTATTATCATAAAACTTACAGACTTAACATCTCTGTTCTCAGTTGCTTCATTAAAGCTAGTAGAAATAATATGTCTACATTCATAGAATTTCTTTGAAGTTTACACTACATGAATGACTCCAGGTATAGAAATATTACACTGTACCTCATAAATTATACAACTCCTAGGTTGTAAATGTCTTAAATATCTAAATCTAACTTTGTCGGTTAACAAAGCAAACACAGAAAAAATATCTAGCACATAATAACTTCTCAGTAGGTATCAACTGATATCAATAATATTATTACTTAGAATTTGGACATTGTAATTGCATGAGTTTTCTAAAAGATAGTCTACAGATTTCATTGTTTGGGGACAATACTAATTACCCAATTGAGTCTCCTGTAAATTTTCATAAATAATTAAACCTTACATGAAGCATGTAAAAAAGTACATATATTCAAAATATACTAAACAATTTATGAATCATTGTAATCACTTACATGGCAGCAGCCACAGATCTGCAAAGAAACTTGAATAAGTTATAACACTACTATAGATAACAAAATCAATAACAATATTAATTGCATATCGACAGGAAAAAATTTTCCTACCCACCCAAGCCTCTGATTTCTTATGAATGAGAGAATACAACTAGGTTATAACTATAAATAAAGTTTTTAGATGATACATGGTTAAGCTATAACTCAATTGGACTTGGACTGGTGTGAAACAGTTTCCCAGAAGCAAAGTTTTCTCCCATACGCATATATCTACCCTAATTGCCCATCACTATGCAGAACTCAGTGTCAGAAGGACCTAATAAAAATGAATAAATAACACCTAGATTCCTATTAAATATTTAGCCTGTCTGGAAGAGAAAACAAGCAAGTGAGACATAGTTTTATAATGACTCTTTTCTACTGATTGATTCTACTGGATAGTGGGTTTATCTGGATTATATCCAACCAGCTAAATGGGATGCTGGTTTTCTGATTTGTTTTTCAGTCCCATGTCAGGATATTGTTTTGGTCATAAGTGAGTAAGAAAGATGCAGCAGGTAAAGAAAGGAATGGGCGAGAATAAGACAGTGGGAAACTAATCCAGGCCAACTGAAGAAGCACAATGAAAATCACTAGCCAGCACAGCTAATCAACCCCTACTTCCAAGTAGACTTAAGATGTGGAAAATCATTTTTAAAAAACTCAGGCCAGGATCTTTTCATCAGTGCTGCTTTTTACAAGAGTGACATGAAATGTTCATTTCTGCTCGGTTCACATGGAAAAAATACTGTCTTAATATAAATAATTTTTGTCCTCATAGTGCATGAAATGTGTATTATGGCTCACTCAAACTGAAGAAGGATTAATAAAGGAATATATAGTTTTGGGTCTTTGGCAAGCTAAGAAACTGTGGCTTTGGGTGTGGTTTGATCTAAGGGCACAGAGAATGCAATTGAAACATTGTAGCATGGCCTCTCAGAGCACTACTCTTCACATGCAGCCAACATGATTCTCTTTCAGCAAAGCAATATACCAGTTTCAGCTCCCCTGTTCTCGCCCACTGCTATGAAGGGGCAAGGAGAAAAGACTTGATTGGTTTTCATTGCTCCTATAGGTGACTTGCTTTCACTCCATGGCCCAAACTAGTTTATTCACTTCCTACCATTCAAGGAGGACTAAGATATGCTGACCTCTTAGGTGATGTGGGGGAATCAAGCCTATATAATCAGAAAGCAGAGGAAGAGCTCAGTTTCCAAATAAATACCAACCTACTGGGGAAAATGGAAAAGACAGATGACATTCAGAAAGCAAAAACAAAACAAAACAAAAAAACCCTCCTGTTCAAGGGTTTGACCTGCCAAACACTCAAAAATGGCATCCTAGTACAGAATGTCAGTGGACCCACAACTGCCTGGAAGTTATGTTTCATAATACTGGAAAATAGAGCTCACAGGGAAAAAAATCATGAAATGCAAAAAAATCAAAGCAAAGAAAGTAGAGGATTTACTTTAGTTATTGGGAAATTTTGCAAGATTTTAACCTGGGAGAAACTTTTTCAAGATTTCTATTGCTTGAA
>NW_012267267.1:10418993-10419972 GCF_000151885.1 Dipodomys ordii | reverse complement strand
CATGGAACCTATGTTTCTTTGGATCTGGCTTATTTCACTTGATATAAGGTTTTCCCATTTCCTTACAAAAGGGGCAGTGTCATTCTTTCTGATGGAGGCATAGAATTTATATATATAATAAACAATATATATATATATATATATATCACAATTTCTTATCCATTCATCTACTGAGGGGCATCTGGGTTGGTTCCATATCTTAGCTATGGTGAATAATGCTGCAATAAACATAGTTGTGCTGGTAGCTTTAGTATGGTCTTGTTTGCGATCATTTGGGTAAATGCCCAAAAGTGGAATTGCTGGGTAATAGGGGAGCTCTGTGTGGAGTCTTTTAAGGAAACTCCATAGTGCTTTCAAAGTGGTTGAACAAGTTTACACTCCCATCAACAATACAGTAGGGTTCCCTTCTGGCCACATCCCCTGCAGCATGTTTTGATGATAACCATTCTAACTGAGAAGTGGAATCTCTATGTTGTCTTGATTTGCATTTCTTTTATGTCTAGAGAATTTGAACATTTCTTCCTGTGTCTATTGGCCATTCTTATTTCCTTTTCAGAGAAATCTCTCTATAAGTCATTAGCCCACTTGTTGGTGGGGCAGTTGTTTCTTTGAGGATTTGTTGTTGGGGGATTTAAATTTTTTATTTATAAGTATCTTTTACATATGAGGCCCTTGTCTGTTGTATAGATATTGATAAGTACGTATCACATTGAATTTGTAGATAGACTTTGACAGTATTGCCGTTTTCAGTATTAATCCTCCCAATCCAGGAGCATGGGAGGTTTTTCCACTTAGTTGGTTCTACTTTTAATTTCCTTTTTCAAGTTTTAAAGTTTTCATCATATAGGTCTTTTATTTTTTAATCTGTTTTTATTGTAAAATTACTGTACAAAGGGGTTACAGTTACATGAGCAAGGTATTGAATACATTACCTATCAAGCAAGAAGGAGGTAACAATCCTTCACTTTTTTTTTTTTTT
>NW_012267267.1:10415992-10418081 GCF_000151885.1 Dipodomys ordii | reverse complement strand
TTTCTGGCCACATCCCCTCCAACATCTGTTGTTATTAGAGTTCTTGATTATAGCCATTCTAACTGGGGTGAATGTTGAAAAACAAACTTTGCAATTTAGGCAGGAGGCACAGTGTAGTTGTGTAGGTGGGAAGGAAGGGATGGTAGGGGACAAACAAAGGAGGAGGCAGCAATGCTTGATAAGAAATGTACTCAATACCTTGCTCATATAACTGTAACACTTCTGTACAATATTTTCACAATTAAAAAAAAACAAAGAAACAAAGGAAGGTTAACATGCTTGATAGGAAATGGACTCCTTATCTTGTTCATGTAAGTGTAACCCCTCTGTATAGTATCTTTACAATAAAATATATTAAAAATAAATTTAAGTATATAACAGTTTTTAAAAAAAATTACACAAGCAAAGTACAAGATCATTGCAACCTCTTTATTTCTCAGCTTCCAATAGCATTTGGTCTTCAACTCTACAAATTCAAACACAAAAATCTCACAATGAAATAAATCTCTGACTATTAAGATCACTCCTCAGTCTCATTGGAAGACATTTGAGATCTAGAATTTAACTTTAGAGAGAAAACAAACATAACGAAGTATCAAAAACCTACCAAGGGAACAAGATGCCTTGAGCAGAAGGATGTTGGGGTTTCAGGCAGGGGCTCTACTTTCTACTAATCTGCTGTCCCTTGCAAACAGCCCCTACTCACATGGCATTAGCTGTAGCTGACTGAATTACAGTAGCTGAACCTTTTCTCCCATCGTTTAGTAGATAGGACTAAGTAAAAGGTGGAAAGTGGAAGTCCCAGCAAACCTGCAGGCATAAACACCACTATTAGAAGGCAAGAAGTGTAGGCTCCAGAGGAGGCCAGAGTCAGGAAATGCTAGCTTGCCTTCAGCACCCCAGCAGTCTCTAGGGAGACAATTAACGCAACGTCACCAAAAGCAAACCTCAGCCTTTGACCAGTCCCTGTGAAAGGCGAAAAATAGCTTTTCATACACTGTTGTCAAGAAACCTGCTGAACAAAAGCATCTGCCAAATTTTCTGCCCTAAAGATGGATTTCCAATGAATGTCAACAAAATTTACAGCTAAAACACACCTAAAAGCAGTCTCTGAAATTTCTGTGGGTTTCTTCGTATTATCAATACTAAGCAAGGTGGCCTACTGGGTTTTATTTTTAACATTTAAAACCATACAGGCTAAGGAAAATTTTACAGTTAGTAATGTTTACCAAAACCTTTGATGGGAATTAGAAATGATCTGAAGACAATAATCTTTACTGTGCACATTGCAACATACAACTTGGCAATACTTACCTTTAGTAGGCCAGCCATGATTAGGAAATGACCTTCTAACTACGTGCATGAACATATATGAATTATTTTCTGGTCTAGAACTTTGCATAGTGCTTCAAGCTGTCCTCAGTTTGAGAAACTCACTTGGTGTCACAGAACACACTGGAAGCATTGTACACACGGTTACTTTGTATTACAACCAAAGAATGCACATAAAAATCAGCCAAGGGGGATGGGGGTTGGTGCCTGTAATCCTAGCTACTCAGGAGGCTGAGATCTGAGGATCGTGGTTGAAAGCCAGGTAGGGCAGGAAACTCAGTAAGACTCTTATCTCCCATAAACCACCAGAAAACAAGAAGTGCCTCAATTGGTAGAGCCTTGAGCCTTGAGCTGAGGGACAGCACACAGGCCCAGAGTTCCAGCTGCACCACCAAAAAAAAAAAAAATCAGCCTAGGTATGTGTTGCGGGGGGGAGGGTAAACGATTAGCATCCAGAAAAGTTCCAGACAAACATGACATGATGCTCTGCTTAACTTCCTGCCAATGGAATCATGAGCATCTTTACTTTCACAGCATTAATATGTGACAGCAGGCACTGTACCTGGCCGGCCAGGAAGCTCGCCTGAACTGTGATGAGCCTCCTTGCCTTTAGTCCTATCAGGTGAACTTGGCTGGTTTCTCTCACTGGTGTTCTCAGTTTCCAATCCTTCCAGTGATCAGGCTGATATCATGTTAACAGAGACTCTATCCTAAGTCACATGGTTTTCATGATTGAGGCCCATATATTACTGACTGG
>NW_012267267.1:10391841-10411712 GCF_000151885.1 Dipodomys ordii | reverse complement strand
TTTATTTGTTTGTTGGTTGGTTGGTTGTTGGTTGGTCGTGGGACTTGAATTCAGGGCTTGGGCGCTGCCCTTCAGCTCAAGGCAAATGCTCTACCACTTGAGCTACAGCGCCACTTCCGGTTTTCTGGTGGTTTATTGGAGATAGGAGTCTCATGGTCTTTCCTGCCCTGGCTGGCTTTGAACCGTGATCCTCAGATCTCAGCCTCTTGAGTAGCTAGGATTACAGGCGTGAGCCACCAGTGCCCAGCAATCCTTCACTTCTTTAGTTAACTCCCAGGTACTTTATTTTTTTGTGGAGTTATTATAAAAAGAGTTGCTTTCCTGATTTCAGTCGTGCTGTAGTTGTTATTGGCATACAGAAAAACCATTGATTTTTGAGGGTTAATTTTATACCCTGTTACTTTGCCAAAGTTTCAGTAACTCAGAAGTAGTCCATGGGGTTCTTTAAATACAAGATTATGTCACCTGCAAAGAGGGAGAGTTTACTTTATCTTTCCTTAATTGGATCTGCTTTATGTTTGTATCTTGTCTTATTCTCCAGCTAAGCAGTCTAATACTAAATTGAAGAGGAATAGAGAAAGCAGACATCCTTGTCTCATCCCAGAATTTAGAGGAAATGGCTTTAACTTTTTGCCATTAAGTATAATGCTGACTGTAAGTTTGTCATACTCAGCCTTTATTATATTAAGGAATGTTCCATGGATTCTAAGTTTCTCCAGAGCTTTCATCATAAAGAGGTTTTGGATCTTGTTATATGCTTTTTCTGCATCTATTGAGATAATCATGTGGTTCTTATCCTTGCTCTTTTTGATGTGATGAATGTATTTGTCATCTTTTTTGCCAAAGAGTAGAAGTAATATAAGTTGTTATCAATTCTATGAGAACACCTCAGTCTTAAAAGTTTAAGCCAGAATGTGAGGGAGGGAAAGGTAGTGGGAGAACAGCAAGGCAAGGGGGAACAATGTTCGACAAGAAATGTACTCATTGCCTTACTTATGGGACTGTATCCCCTCTCTACAGCATCTTTACAATAAATAAAATTTTTAAAAGAATAATGCTTGGGACCAGGAGCATAGTTCAATTGGTAAAGTGCTTGCATCCTATTTAAAAAGCCTGGGATTTAATCCCTAATATTGCACAAATAAAAGTAGTATTTAAAGGTTTTTTTTTTTTTTCAAATTCTCTGCCTGCTAGGAAATTCTGTGTAGCCCTTAATCACTCCTAATTTCTTAAGTAACATTGTGGTCAAGTGTACCAAAGTCATGCTATAGTTTTTGCTGGTGTTAATCATCTTTAATTTTGTTTTACAGAAGGTATCATTAGAAACATTTGCTAAGTACACAAGCATGGGAAAATATCACTAAGAACATTTTCTATGTACCCAAGAAAAACTTATTCAAAGTTACACTTTGTTAGAATGTGAATACGTAGGAAGCTTTTTTTTTTTACTTTTGTGGCAACCATCTCTGTTAATATAACCACTTATGTTTTTCCCATTTTACTTAGAGATTTGCCTAATGACTCAAAATTAGATATTTTTCAACATCTTTTTTCAGTAAGTATCACTAGGTTTCAAATATATTTTAAATACTTAATAACAATCTATATAGAATAATAGATAAGTATCATTTTTAAACTGTAAGTTTTTCAACTATCCAGACATGAAAGAATAATATAATAAATTCACATAGGGACTAACTAGGCAGATCAATTTTAATGTTTATTCTTCTTTGCTCCAGATCTCTTTGTGGTAGAGTTGAAGTCCCTTTGTCTAATTCTCTGCACTGCCTGCACTTACATTTAGTAACTTTCCCAACCAATTCTATGCATTCATAAAGAATATATATTTTGAGATACTGTGTTTTAAGATTTCATATATTCCTTTTCTCTCACTTTGCTTGACCTCAGTTGAATTTCTAATATTTCTCCTTGCAAATTTTTTCTCTGTTGATTTGGAAGTTATACAGTTCCTCTTTCTATTTTTTAGTGGTTTCATCTGGCACTTTAGTATGTAGAGTTTACTACAGATTTCCCAAGAAAGATTAAATATATTCAGTAACTTCTTCTGAAGCAAGAGAAGAATTTAATATTTACTTATTCACTGTTTCTCATTGTCATCTAGTCTTCCTTGTATTGTTTTAAGTTAGTTTCAATCACCCACATGCATGGACATACCATTTTGCTGTTTTTGTTCTTTATTCAACAGCTAATTAACTTTCCAAAATACGTCACTTTCTACATTTATCTTTTCCTCATTGGGCTAACTTGTTCCTTTGTACCAAGGGTTTGTTTTTTAGTTCTTTCAATGCAAGCCTATGGGTGACAAACTTTCCTAATCTAGGTATGTTTAACTATTTGTTTATTTGTTCAGGAATTTTGAATGATAGCTATGTTAACCCCAAATGTTTAGCTAGCAAAGAACAGTTCTGCACAGTGTAGATTTCACACAGCACCAAACTGCATTAGTGATTCAAAAGATAGGCACAAGCAGCAACCGCAGGCAAGACATTCATTTCCTGCAGTAACTCAAGACTAAATTCCACTTCCAAAAAAATGCTCCTTCCTGGCTTAAGTTCTCTTCTCAAATAAACAGAATCATACTGAACAATGTACACATTATCTGCAAAGAAATTAGAAGGGATTTGGAGTTCCTTTGTTCTGTACCCTGATAATTGGAAATAGGAAAATGCTTAGAAGATCAACACATTCCTCAGTGTCCAACATTGTCCTATACACCATAAAGTCCAAGTTCATTTCCAGTACGTTATCCAAGTTAAAGCAAATATATCATACAGATCTTTATAACATCTCCCCATATGTAGTAACTGTTAATATCATGATGCTAAGAGATCTTTTCAACATCATTATGTTGATTATGAATAAGTTCATGCACTTTCCCTAGATTTTCCCATTAGAGATTCTGATATTGTTTCCTCTTCATTGTTTTATAGAACTTAGAATTTTAGGTTAACAGATTTCTGCTTGTTTGTTTGTTTCCTCTGAATCTATCCTTTGCATGTCCTGACAGTGTCTAGCTGGTACTATGTTCTTTGTAGGTAATCTATCCTTTATTTCTGTTAGCTTTACAATAGTTCCCTTATTATTGTCCTACAGTATGTCTCATCAGTATGTATTTAATTTCTTTTATCTGACTGGCATTTACTGTGGACTTTCACTGTTAGATTTATTGAATTCTAGAAGCTTATTAATATATTTATTTAATTCTACAAGTCTAATTTTTTGTTGGGTTTTGATATTGGTGTGTGTGTGTGTGTGTGTGTGTGTGCGTGTGTGTGTGTTTGGGATGTTTCTGGTTTTGTTTTTATTTTTTGTGCCAGTTCTAGGGGTTGAACTCAGGGCTGGGTACTATCCCTGAACTTTTGTGCTCAAGGATAGCACTCTTTTCACTTGAGCCACAACTCCACTTTCAGCTCTTGGTGGTTAACTGGAGATGAGAATCTCAGGAACCTTCCTACCCAGGCTGGCTTCAAGCTGTGAGCACCAGATCTCAGCCTATTGAATAGCTAGGACTACTGACATGAGACCACCAGTGCTCAGCTTCCTTTGTTTTATAATCATATATTACCAGTGATTCAGTTTTCTTCTTTTGAAATTTATTTTAGCCTTTCAGTTGTCCTTCTGCTTTCCCTAAGTACACAGATATTCATGGACATAATTATTAAAGATTACTTTATCACCCCCATTCTGTATGGTTTTCCTTTCCTCTGTTCTTCCTCAGCATAAAGTATACTTCATCTATAGTTTTTCAATTCTTCATATTTAGACTACTTGGTATATTTTCCCTATTTATGCTGCTTGTCTCATGTCTGTTCTATACTCTCTTTGTAATTTTGAATGAAAGTCAGAAATGTCATATATTATACAAAACATATATAACATATAGTATAGTCACTATCTACATGTGAAAAAGGACCAATTGCAATATAGTATTAGCGATTAATTTACTTAACCTGCTTGACTTGAACATGCTTAAGTATAAACCAGCTAACTTTTAAAATAATATCTGAATACTAAAATTAAAACATTTTAGTATCTTGATTTGTGCCTGATATAGTACATGCTTCCTGAGAGAGATTTATGCTCTACATTTTTCTTAATAGTTCTTCAGTTGGCTCTTTCATGCTGTCCCAAGCTATCTCTGATTGTATTAACCAGACTATAGGCAAGGTCTCTGCTGTGTTTGCAATGATGTTAGTGCTTCTGATAAAAGCTTTAATTTTCCCCCAGATAATTTTAATTCAGACTATTTCTTTTCATTTGCAGCCCCCTATATTCCTGCAGATGCTAAATTCAACTGGAGGATTTTTTCATCTCAGAAAGTTAAACATCTGTTTAATAATGAAAAATGACCAGAAGTAAAGTACTTATTAGAATTTAATTACAGAGAAAATTATGTTTTTTAATAGTTTACAATGTGATTCTGCTTACTAAAAGTAGTGCACTCTATTTTACAAATTTCAACTTTATTCCTATGCAACAACCAAATTATCTTAATGGATGTCCCAGTGACAAATTAGATGAATGCCTTCCCCCTGAGTCATTTTCTGATAAAGACACATCGTTTAGTTGCAAGATGACAAACTATGTGTTCAAAGTGACAAATCATTTAATTAAAATTTACAAGGAGTTAAATACTGTTTGACCCAAATAGAGGCTGGTTTCATGAATCAATTTCAGAAGAGAAACGGGCTTCTTGGGAAAAGCAATCCCAAATAACTGTAGCACTTTGAATGTATTGTACAATGTCTCACCCATGTTTTTGAACACCTCTCCAGGTTAACAGCAGCTTTTACCTGGTTCCAAAGGAATTTCAATCTAGTTGAAAGAATTTAAGAGTTTTGCTTAGTACTTAAACTCTATTCAGTGTCATGAATATTTAATATCACGTTCAATGTTCAAGCAAAATGTTCTTCTACCATAAGAGAAAATAGCTAAAATTTTGATGAGTTATGGTTTTTTATTGCATATGCAAGCCAATGGAAATTGCAATCATCTTTCATGAAAAGGCTGGGTAGTTTTTATTGTTTGAGAATAAGGGTGGTCATTGCATTTACTTACTAATACAGTAAATGTAAAATTGCTTAAGTAACATGCTTTATTATTTATGCTGTCAACCACATAATGTGAAGGTAGTTTCATAAAAAATATAAATTAGAGAAATTTCACATGCCAGCAGGATGTAGATCTGTTTTATGGCTCTGTCTTAGCAGGTGCCCTTCTATTTTAGTCATACCCTGTAACGAGGTACAGATTTAAGCAGTATTGAAATGCAGGTAACAATATGACACATATAAGGAAAGTCAGTTCCATTCTCTGATGACACTTCTGTACAAGCTCCACATTTAGTAGTTAATGACTTGGTGGTGCTTTACATCAGTTCAATTCAGCTTTTTGCTCAAAGTTTTATTTCCATGCGAAGGTTGATAAGGTCTTAAATGTATTGTTCAAATGGGATAGCAACTCTTTTAATGTTGATGGTCTATTCACATAAGAAAAATTCATATGAATAAGAAAGTGAATTTAAAAATTGGACCATGGCACCAATGTCTACACTAATTGAGTAAGTAGAATCAATTAAACATAAAATATCACTTAATGAGAATATATATAATATATAATTTATTCCTTAAAATCATTAAATTATAATGAAAAGAGAAATTACATTGATCATTTCAAATTGTTAATATTAGAATTGCTTAATAATATTTAAGTCTATTTTATTTTTTTTACAAAACAATAGACAATTTGTTTACCTTGAGATGTGCTAAAAGGCATGATAACTAAACAACCTGAAAAACACAGAATTTTTATTAGAATATAATATCAATTTTTTATTCACAATAATAATTACACTATGGTTACAATTACAAAAAATCCAAAGAAGTTTGGGTTATAATCAAAATATCAACATGTACTTCATTACTTAAGATTTAAATGTGCTATATGGAAACAAAAGGCTTGTTTTCAATCCCAGGTAACAATTGAACAGATAGACATGATTTTGACAAGTAATTGCTTCAAATAGGAGAAAATTATATAAAAGGTCAAAAGTATAAAATATTTTGTTGTTGGCTGAAATTAATAGCTCAATTAATCTCTATAATGTCTTTTACAGTATTCTGAATAACATGCAACCTGTAATTATCTATAGTAGTCATAAATAATTGTCAAAATGCAAATAAGAAAAATTCTACCAAATTAAAATAATTAGTTCACTAGTTATAATTTCCTCTCATATTAAAAATCACTTACTTTCTAAAATATGACACTAAAAATGAAGAAATTATTTAGCATACTATTGTGGATGAATTACTGGAATTCATCACTGAAATACAGCACAAATGATAGATAACAAGCAAAATGTACATTATAGAATTTGTATTGATATTAATTTATTACCTGTTTTCTGTCTTACTTGATGTGACCTATGTTAGCAAACCAGCAGACCTCGGGAATGTTTCACATCTTATAACTTCCAACACAATCTCAAGATCCACTTATTTAATTTCTCTCAAATTTGCCCTACTCACTCATCAAAGAAAATAATCCAGCTTTAGCTACATGTCCAAATGCATAAATTCCCAAAAGACATTATCTTATTTGCCTTGTGCTAATTTATTTTAATGTATTTTGTGACTGTTATTTATGTTTTTATCATTTCTACGTAAATGTTGATTCATCTACATAAATTCAATCTTCATTACCTTTAAAATAAAAACCCAGTATGTTGTACACAAAGTTTTCAGATCTGTGTAAGAGCTGACTCAGTGGCAAGCTACAATTGGTACTGGGGGCTGGATAATCGGGTATGAATCTTTGAAGGTACACTCAGTCTCTTCCCTCCTCTAGCTTTTGGAAGCTAGATCAAAGTTGTTCACAGTGAGTTCTGTGGCCCTTTGTTTGTGGTCCCACCCACTCTGCTGTCTAGTTGACTTACTTATAACACCTTTTCCCCTTGCTCACTCTTCTACATGTATGTAGAACCATATGTGTTCAACCTCAGGAGTTCATGCTTGCTCTTCCTCTTGGTCATTTTCTTCTAAGCATCATATGAATCTCTCCCTACATTGTCCTTTCAAATGTTTGTACAGTTATCACCTTCTGAATTGAAACTTGCTCTGAGCAGGCATATGTATCAACTGCACTTCTCCATACTTTGATTTTTTCATAGTAGTTCTCAAATTCTAATAGGGTCTATGTTTAACTACTTATTAAGTTCGTGACTTATAATCTATCTATTTCTAACACATAAATTCCGATGGAGTGGAACTTTGGATGGCGATGTCTTGTTCAGTAAAAAAGTGCATCCACAGTGTACATCAGGGAAGATTTAGCAGGAAGCTAAATAGATAGTAAATATTAGTGCTGATAATGAATTAAAGCTAACAAACTTATACTTTAAGTCCTGCATATTAGTCATATATGGGACATGGATACAAGTACTAGCAATCTTTTTAACTAAGGGCTACCACTTAGTACTTACATATATATCATGTACTAGGTGTTAAAAACTTTTTCACCCAGATCACCTGTTTTTGTTCACTGTTCTTGTTACTTATATACCATTGTTATGGATTTAGAAATGAGGGAGCTGAGATTCAAATAAGGTAAGATATCATACATGAAGAAAATAGAGGAATCGGGGCAAGCTCAAGCTTGTCGATCCTCAATTATTTTGCTATTCACTATTACACAATACAGAAAATTCTCACTTCTAATTTCAATTTGATAAAAGTCGGTCATACTCATTTTTCCTAATATCTTTTAAATACACACTTGAATTCAATGATTTATTTTTATATGAACTATGATAATAATTTCCTAAATGACACTCTTCTCTTTTCTATTCCAACCCATTATATACCTTGTGTGGTTTCATCTTTCCAAAGTACATCTACAATCACATCATTATAAGATTCATATGATCCAAGGTGACTTCATTAAGTACATCTTCTCTTTATTATATGACTTTAGTTTAAGAATTCCTTGATGTACTCCTTTTCTCTCCATTTCATTCCAGTAAGAAAAGTAGAATTGAAGAAGCCGTAATGACAGGAGTGAAAAAGCCTTCTAAAGTTGAGTTCCATGTCCAACTGAATAGATTCAACAATGCCCTGGTTTAAATAGGATGTATCTTGGGGAGATGGGGAGGGAAGAGATGGCAGGGGAAAAACAAATGAGAGAGTAACAATGCTCGATAGGAAATGTACTCATTACCTTACTCATGTAACTGCAACCCCTCTGTACAGCATCTTTACAATAAAAAACAAAAATAGGATGTATCTCCAATATCACTGTTGCTTTCAAAAGATTGTCATTCCCTTTCTCCAAGTCAGTGTTTGTACATATTGTGACATGAGTTATAGAATACTAGGGATACACAGTGTCCAGGTGATAAATACTGTCATAGTAACCAATTGTGAATAGGTTGCAGCATTGTTAGCATCGTGAAATAACTCAGCTGACAACTCAGGTACCCTGTTGCAGCCATTCAAGAAGATCCAGAAAGATGGAGAATCTCACTCCTGTATCTTTGACATCTAATGCAGTGGGTAGTTGTTTTTTATTCCATTGAAACACTGATGTTCCATTCTTGTTTGTGTTCCCTTCAATATATTACAGTTGGAGCTGCAGGTCTAAGAAATTTGAAACAGTTAATAAATTAAAGGTAAAAGTTCTCAACAGATAACTGATTTGCCATACAAACATCTTTGAATAATCCTAAACACGCAGATGAAATCTAACGAGGGCTCTGAAGTGCCGCTCTCTGCTCTGAATTCCAGTATTCCTCTGAAGATACCTGATGTGGATTTCCAGCAGAATTAATAAGTAGTCAGAGTCTCTTTTCTCATGTATAGCTTTTATACTTCAATTATTTGAGATACGACTTCAATTTCTTATATTAGACCCCACTGTGAGGCCTTTCAACAGGAAAACCCTGCAATTCACCAAGGGAATTGCTTTATCTAGACAGCAATATACAGCAATCCCTCTATGCATGTGTGAGGTAGCATATGTTTATTTAATTAAGGAGAACATTGTATCCCAGGTGAGTTGACTTGTAAGTGTTCTCCATTTTTTTCCTCTATGATGGAAAAACTCTTTAATGTGCATTTAGGTATGTGTGTGTTATGTGTATGTATTCTTTAATTTGTGTTGATCTAAGTTAATATGAATCATTTCCTCCCAAGGAAGACCTATATTTTTTAAAATATAAGTTACTTAATTTGGCAAAGTTAAAATGGGATTGTACTAATGCAGAGAAAGGTATGCTTTAAGCTAGATATCATGGTTGCTTCTTTTTATCTTTTTCTTAACCCTTTCTTTTGATATGTGTAGCACTAGGTATATTTATTTTCAATTCATTTTACTTCTCTTACTTGAATTTACCATTTTACTAATAGACTTTAAAGGCCATTGAAATTTTTTGCAGTACAATAGACTGGACATTCTCCCTTATTTGAAAGGTATGCTTGAAACCAGAATTGACTCATTTCTAGTATCTCATGGCACTATTTTATGCCTGTCTCAAAGATACCACACAGTTCAACTGATCTCAGATGCTTTTTCCCCCATTTATTAATAAAGAAACTAGATAGTAAGATGTTGACAGAAGATTATAACTTGACTCTAATCTACTTTTATTAACTACATAAGCCATTGCAGATGTCTGAAAATCCAACTGGGGTTTAAAAGGAAAAGCAACACCATGAAAATAAATTAATCTGACTCCATCTTTCTCTAAGAAAGAATGTCCCCATTCTAAGTGAAAGTTCTCCCTTAGATTCTGAACTACACATCTCATCTAATATAAACCTGATTTATCCATCTACCTATTATCTATCTCTCAATAATCTATTTAGTTATCTAATCTATTCATTACAACTAATGAATCAAATGGGCAGACTTGTTTTACAACTGTTTAAAATTGATTCTGACTACCTATACCTATCAGAATGGACAAACCCTACTACAATACAAAGTTCCATCATTTTGTTTATTTCTTTATCACATTTATCAGTCTTGGCAGAAGGCACTGAATCTTGTTTTCTTCACTGGACTCAGCAGTTTTTACCAGCTAATCACTAATTGCCACAGTCAGAGAAAGAAAATATAGAACCTCATGAGCTTCTCAAAGACTCCTGTTAAAACATGGTGTGTATAAATTCTTTTCACATCCAATTATACTGAGTGAGTCACATAACAAAACTCAATATTGCAGGAAAGCATAATGTAGCCCTATACCTCTCAGGAGACAAATAATATAGTTAATATTCCTAATGGCTAAAACAACACTATTAAAAATAAATCCCATCCTTTCTTCCAGCATTTTCCAGTTTCCTTTGTGCAACTTAAATTTGTTCCATAGTCTTTGCTACAAATAGGTACATATACATATATATATATATATACATATACACACATATATAATGATTTCTTAAATAATATTCTCTATTTGTACTGCAACCCATTATATACCCTGTGTAGTTTCGTCTTTCTAAAGTACATCTATAATCACATCATTCTTATAATAAGAACCTTCCAATATGACTTCATTAGGTACATATTCTCTTTATTATATTTTAAGAACTCATTGATGCACTCTTTTCTCACCACTTCATTCTAATAAGAAAAGTAGGATTGAAGAAGTCACAATGACACTAGTGAAAAAGGCTTCCATAGTTCTATATCTAACTTAATAGATCCAAAAATGCCGAGGTTAAAATAGGATATATCTCTAATCTACTGAAATGTTCTGTTTTCAGATCTGCCTCTTATTCCATCTATAGTATATTTTACACAAGGGCAAACATTTTTAATATTATTTGTTCATAATAAGTTACCAGAAGAATGCCAAGTACTTGAAAAATACTTTAAAAATATTGTTGAGAATTCTATGCCTCCATCAGGAAGAATGACATTGACCCATTTGTTAGGAAATGGAAAGACTTGGAAAAAATTATATGAAGTGAAATAAGCCAGGCCCAAAGAAACATAAGTTCCCATGGTTTCCTTATTTGCAATAACTAATATATGTCTCAGAAAAGCAGAAATGATCAGATAAGCGGATGTTAGGGAATTGAACCCCAAGATAAGGACTCAAATGTTTTTTTTTCTTGCTATTGTTTCTAACATATTTATAAGATATTTCATTGTTGTTTTGTATGTCCCTCCTCCACAGCATAACTCCTATTTTCACTGTATTTGATGTTGGTATAATTTGTGAAGGGGAAGGGAAAAAACAAATTGTTTAAATAGGGATACAGGTGGACCCATTGCAACAATGAGATGCATAAGATGTTATGTCAAAAGTGGGCTTTACAACTTTGGTGTAGGGGCGGTACGAGGGTGGGGGAGATGGGAAGGGATGGTAAGGGGAAACAAAGGAGGAGGCAACAATACTTGATAAGAAATACACTCATTACCTTGCCCATGTAATTGTAACCCCTCTGTACAGTATTTTCACAAGAAAAAAATTTTAAAGTATAATGTTGAGTGAATTAATGAGATAATATATGAACAGGTCCTAACTATAACTGCACAGGTCTTAACTCTATACCAACAAATAGCTTCATCTTATCTTTCCCCTTTGATTTCTTCAAATCCTTCAATTCTAGTAGAGTGTTTCTGTAAACACACATGTGTACACACTTCAGCATACAACCTGTTGAGTTTTCTCAATTTTGACACCATAAGTTAATTCCTTTTGAGGAATAGTACTATAAAATTTGGTACTGAAACGTGTCTATTGATCAGTTTGATTCACTGATTTTAGTAAACTATATTCAATATATCAAAAAATAATGTTCTTAACATGGTGTTATAAAGGAATTGTTGGGGTTACTAATTCATTAGGGCTGATTGCTTCCTCTTACTGCTCTTCTAGGATAATCTCTGCCTTTTTGCATTAAAGCCTCTGTTCCTCCAAGTCAAGATAAAATCATTTGAAGTCTCTTCCTCTGTTATTGGCCTGGTGTTCAGAGTCACTGGACAAGTAGAGGCCATCCTGCTGGGCAAGGCCTTGCTTTCTAAGGCCTGCTTTGCACTACAAAAGGGAACTAACTACTTTGAGATCACCTATTAGTGCTTGATTTTCCTCTTTGCATCTCTGCAGCTGTCTAACTGGCAAGCTATCATGAAAGAGCCCTTCTTCTAAAAGGGTCTGCTGAATTTTCTAAATATCAGCTATTAAATCTTTATTTGATCTTAAAAGATTTGTTCAATTCTGAGGGAGAAGGATAAAAGGCATCTCTCACAAACTTAGGTCATTCCTACTTAAAATACATTATGGATTTCTGGCTAATGCTGAGTATACCACCCCAAAGCACTAGATTACATCATTGATTTTAAAAAGTCTTATTTAAAGGTTTTATATAGAATTATCTACTACTTTGATTATAAGTATAGTACCTGTCTTTTGACATCTTGTTTATAATGGATGAAAGATAATGGATGAAGTTAGCCAGACATAGATATAGTTTTGTAGCTAAAATCCTAAAATCTGGATGGAGCAACACCAGGGTTCAAATCCCATTCTGCAATTTGTTCTGCTACTCTGGCAGATTGTGGCAGGCTTGGCTGTTACTTAACTTCTATAAGATACAATTTTTTCCCAGTCAAACATGCCTCTGAAGAACAAGTAGTTTTGTAAAGCCTTGATAACAATGCCTAGCACAAAACATTCAGAAAAAGAATTGCTTTGTTTATGTGTGTGTGTGTGTGTGTGTGTGTGTGTGTGTGTGTGTGTGTGTGTGTGTGTGTCTGTGTCTGTGTCTGTGCACGCATGCACACTCACGCATACGTGCTTGGTTGTGCATTATTCCTGGGGCTTGAGCTCAGAACTTGGCCATTCTTTTGCTTAAAGCTAGCACTCTATGACTTGAGCCTTTTTTGTTGCTTAATTGTCAATAAAAGTCCCATAGACTTTCCTGTCCAGGCAGACTTCAACCTTGATCCACAGTTCTCAGACGCTGAGTATCTAGGATGACAGGCATGAGCCACTAGTGCCCATCAAGTTCTATTCCCTTGACAATCTGTTCACTAGGTGTCTCTGAATGCATACCATCCTTCAAACTTTCTTCATAATTTTATGCTGCCTTCTCTAATATTTCAGATTCTTTCAAGCTAAAATTTCATCTCTAAATAGAGACTTTATTTTTCCTGGACCATTTTCTGGATATTTGACATTGGACACATGTCTGTGAATCATTGGTGACATTTGTGTAAGTCAGATGGGAAGATTAGATATAAGCAAACAATATGTCCTTCTACCAATATTTGTTCAGCCTTCCACAGGAAATACCAAGAGAACTTACTAGAGTAATTTGCAAAATTTTGTTGGACCAGTTTGCTTATTCAAATTAGAAACTGATTATACATTCAAGCTTTATAAAGATAATAAATTAGTTCAAACTTTTTCAACAAGAATATAAGACCTTCAAATTGGGCAATCATGACCAAGTTTGGGATGTTAATTTAGTTTAGCTAATTATGCAAATCTCAAAGACAATCATTTAGCAGTGATCTGTCTTAATGTTATAAAGTATGCATTAGAATAATATATGATTTTCAGGAAAGAAATCTTGTAACCAGAGATTGACACACAAAAAATCCACCGGCTTTTTTGCTCATTGAGTTAAAGATTTAGAACAGCTATCTTTTCTTGAGAACTTCAGCAGACAATTTATATTATGTTTATAATATTGGAAGAACACAATCCAATCCAGAAAATATAGTTGCAGTTTTCCATCATAAAAAAGGCAAGTACATCCACCCATGAGAAAGAAGAAGGTCACTTTGGGCTCACTTGGGCTCATCAGTTAAATTTCCCAAGAAAGGATATGAGTTGGTAAAAATGTTTACTAGGACAGGAAAATAAAATTTTAAAAAATGGTTGATTAGCCTAGTATGGAGCTGAGGGCTAACTTTATTGGGTTAGTTGAGACTTTGTAGACTGATGATTTCTTCTAATATGGACCATGTTGACTGGCTATCTTTCTCAGACTATGGTTTAAATCTCACTCATGTAAGAACATCGTAACTCCAGTTTTAGATCTAATTCCATCTGGTTGACTTCTTTTGAAGGCTTGAGTCATTGATTCATTTAATCAAATCCATTTCACATGCTTAATTCCCATCGGCATTTTATCTACGTGTTCATATTTCTCTGACCGCCATGGTAAATGATAATTACTTTTACTGTTATCAAAAGTTGTTTAGGCTGCTCAAATGGCAAAGTAATAGACATTGTTTCTGCAGCATTTCCATTTCTCTTTCATAAACCAGTGTGTATATATATTATATTCTCCCCACTTACGTGAAATTTCTTCCCAGTTCTTTCTCCAAATAACTTCCATTTTCCCTATTTTTTCCATATTATCCAAACTTGGCCTGCACTCAATATTTTAATATCCTATAACAGGTTGGCAGTGAGTATATAGCTATCATCTATTGAGAAGTTCTATGTATAAATTATACTGTCATATTATCTCATATAATAGTCAAATATATTTCTTTTAAGGTAGAAACAATTTTTAAAGTTTCATTTTGTGAAGAGAAAACCATCAATGTGAGGTTAAGTAAAGTGCCTTCAGAACTTGGAGACTAAGATATGGGAGGTGAATAAAGTGTGAATTTTAAGATAACACTTACTTTCAGAGGGTAGGTAGCCCTAAGTTCCTTGCTTGTTATGAACTTAACCCATCCATTATTGCCTGTGGTCTTTGTGGTACTGATATAGTCCAGTAGTAGGAACTACTATAGGCTCTGAATCCAGAATTTGTTCTTGGTCATATATCAAAGACACTATGCCACCACAGAAACATTGTCAGTATTGATCAATTGGTAAATATCTTTAATATTTGCTCCTTTCTAAGAAATATCATTACCAGTTTGAAATAAGATGTATCACTCATTCTCTTTTTAACTAGTATTAATTTGTTGTATTTGAAGTACCTGTTCCAGTCCAGACATGGTTTTTCTGAATTGCTTCATTACTTTGCATGTCCCTTCCCCACAATATAATCTCTTTTTTGATGTTGGTGTAATTTGGGGAGGGGAAGGGAAAAACAAATTATTTAAATAGGGATACAGATGGACCCATTGCAGTGAGACCAATGTGATGTATAAGTCATTATATAGAAAAACGAACTTTACAACTTTGGCATGGGGGGGGAGTATGTAGAGGAAACAAAGGAGGAGGCAACAATGCATGATAAGAAATGTACTCATTACCTTGCTCATGTAATTGTAATCCCTCTCTATGGTATTTTCACAATTAAAAAAAAAGAGAGTTACAACTGATGAGTATATACAGAAATCCATGGTGCTAATTGATACATAATCAATTCCTAGGTTCTTAGGATTCTAAAGATGTTAATAACGAGCCAAGTGCACAAAGGAAGAGGAAATCCCTATGTGAAAGGGGAGTAAGAAAGTTCTAGGAAAGAAGACAAGTACAGAAAGCCTTGTGCATCATTTGTATACAATGCAGAATGTGACATTGAACAAAGAAATCTATTTGGGGGCTTCTGGCTGGGAGTAGTTATGTGAGCATTAGCTGACTGTGTGGGGGCAGAATTTAGACATGCAGACATGGATAAAGGGGAACATTTCAGGTAGAGGAATAGGTGACAACAAAAAAACTGAGGTAAGAAATCTTAGATAAGTTAAAAAAAAATTGGCTTGGGTAATGACATGATAAGGAAGCAATAAATAGGACCAGATCGTCAGTGGCTTTAAATGTCAGTTGAATCTCATAGGTAGCAGAAAATTCAAGTGGGAAGGTGACATTTGTAGAAGTTTGACACTTAATTAGCCCTCATCTTGGATAAGAATAAAAGAAACTGAGGTATGGAATCATTCTAATCATTCTAATGTCAGTAGTAAAATTTTGAGAAGTTATCTTGGAATCTAAAGGGAGATGTTTGTTTTCTTTTTTCCTTAGAGGAATATCAAGAAGACTTTAAGAAAGAGAAAATTTAAGAGATAATGATTCAGAGTTAAGATGGCTGTTATTAAAAGAAAGGTTGGCTATGTATTGTGGCATTTTCAGAATAATAACTAAAAGAAGTGGGGGAATTTAATTTTTGCTTAAAAGAAGATGATGCTTAAAGCAATGGAAAGAAATGAAGCAAGGAAAACAAAAGAGTCCTGGACTTCAACTGGAAAGTTGAAGTCTGTACCTTTGTTTGATTTGGGGTGTCAGAGGAGCATTTGAGGAATGGAGTAACATGATCCCAGCAGCACAGAGGAGATAACTTTTTCAGAGATATATGGCACTGATTGAAACTGGGAGATAGTAAAGCATGAGAGGCAATAAAAAAAAACCTTAAGTCACTTAAATAACGAATTATTAACTTCTGGATCCAATATAAGTCTATGTTCAGGACATATTTGATAAACAATTGAAGAAGGATCCAAAAAATGTATCCCTTGTTACCATGAGGAAGTTGGAGCTCCTAATTCATTTGTTCATCTATTTAAAAATTATGGATTGTGACCCACACTCTGTGATAGGAACTGGGCTCCCAGAATCTCACATAGATGAGTCCCAACATTATGATACACTTAAAGCCGTATCAAAATTGAGCTTTAAGGAGACAAAGTGACAGTAATCATATATTCTGTAGCAATGAAATTTAACAACCAAAGGTAAATATTTAACAAGAACCTACATAGAACTACTTTGATTGATTATAGACATTATTAAATATGCAACTTGATCCTACTAATCAATAGGCTCACAAACTATTTGAACTTGCAAGATATGATTACACATTAGATTAAAACATAATAATATTCAACCTATGAAAAGCAATGGAAGGGGTAATAACAGGTAATGGGAGTTTAGAATATTTACAAAATAGAAGATAGTAAGCAAAAACCTTTATCTAGCAGTCAAGTTTTATCTTCCCTTCAGCCTAGACAAGAGACTACATGACATTGTAATGAAGAAATTTAACTCCTCAGCGTTACAAGGCAAAGGATACAAGCTTTGCAGTCAGGAAGATCTAGGATAAAACATTTGTGTTTCTCTATAGACTTTGTTAGTCACATAGCCTTTCTGAGCATTCGTTGTCTTTTTTGAATTCACATATACATATATAATCATTTCATAAAGTTGTTATGAGAATTTCGAGATAAATTAATTTCTCTCGATGAATTTGTAATGTGAAAACTTATTAGTAGTAAGTAGTAATCTGTGTAAGGGCAGAGTCTTTGTCTCGCATTGCTTCCTTTCCTTAGGATACAGAAAACCTCTAATATCACCTGGAAGCAGGAATCGTCTGACCAATGGTTGAAAAAAGTTAAAAAAAAATGCTTTTGACTGACACAATTAGACGTGTGTGTATCAGAGCTCAAGTACAAAAAAACTGAAAGAAAATGCTGGAAACTGAAATTCGGAGCCTGATCTTATCCTTTGGACCTTTTAAACACTAAAATGTTATCAGAGGAGCCAGCTTGTGGGTGGCATCATCCTATGTAAACCCTAAGTTATAAGTGAGGAAAAGATGGTGTTCTAAGAAATCATGCTGGCAAAAGACAATTTCCTATACTATTGTAGTTTATAAAACTTCTTTACATATATAATGCAGGTAGGCAGAACTTAAAAAATATCTGGAATCTTCTGGAGAAAGCAACCCAACTTTACACAGTAATGGACAAAGTCAATATTTTAACTTCCTTCTGATCACAAAACATACGATCTTTCCACATGTCATGCTTCTGGAATATTTCCTATGTAACTCAGGATTTGGCGTCTATATTGTAAAAATGTAAAGTATATGAAGGAAAATTTACAAGGAGAGCTATTTGAATAAATTGTAAAGAATCTTTGTACCAGAAAGAAATTGGAGCATTTGAAAGAAGTGACATAATTGAATTTCAAGAGATGAGAAATGTCAAGGAGTACAACCAATGGCTTTGAAAACTATCTATGTAGAAGATATTATGGATGTCTACAAATCTTTCTGTCAAGTAACAAAACAAAGAGCCAAATCAAATAGAAAATAAAAGAAGTTAGATCTAATGTTAATGACAACACATATAGTCATTGTAAGTTCTGAAGAAGGTGAAAGCAGGTAAGCTCGTATGCATTTCCTAAAAAAACAAAAATGCATAGAGATGCTTAAAGCTGGTGAAAATCAGTCATATAAATCGCCATTTGATTCTGATGCACAAGCAATGACTGTTAAGGGAAATGAAGAATGGACTATGGATAGTCTTGAGAACCGAGAAAATAAGTCTACAGAATAAAATTCAAATTCTAAAATAAGAAATCACCTTATGAATTAAGACTGAAGGAAAGAAAACAAATGGATGATGTGCATTCATCTCCTGTGTTCCTGGTTAATTGTGAAACTAACATTTGTAATGTAATTGTGACTCATTTGAAAGTAAAGGAAAAGGTTCAGAGGTCATTTCTTTGCTTCACAGTTCTGATTTCTAACCTTTTGACTACTGAGAATGGGGCTTTCTTTCTTTAGTGCTGCTCCTTGTCAGTGAACAATCTGCTCAGAATCATTTGAGATTCATGCTGATCCTTATTAGCTTTTCATTTCCCTTGGAGTTTATCCCTGACATAAACAATACTTTCTAGTCACAGTTTTGTAACATAAAACATCATGAAAGGCAATTGCACTTGTTTGTTCTTCTTTTCCCTATGTCTTATTGAAAGGCTGCTGGTTTTATTTCCAGTCCTTTTCCATGTGGTAAAAGTTGTAATTCCACCACCTAACTTGACTTACCTCTGATTTTTCCATATCTTCCTTCATGTAGGTATAAAATTGTCTACTGGTCATTTTATCTTTCCATGAAATGAAACGCAAGTTGATGCATGTCCTATGAATTGTATGGCATTTTACACTAAATGTACTATGTTAAATAAATCACTCACTCATGCCAGAGATCTGAGAATTTCTAGTTGTATATCCAAAACAGCTCGTTGTGAAATTCCATCACTGGAATGCAGGGATTGTTTAGGATAAGACCAAAGGAGCTATTGTGCAGAGGACCTACTGCATATCCTTAGTCGAGCTAAGGTAGGATGAGTTGGAGAATACCCTTGATCCTGATTCTATTAGACATAGCTCTGAATCCAAGCGTATGATTATTCACCCTTATGTACAATGGCTTCTCCATTTTCCAATTATCTCTGCATCTCCATGCTTTCAGAAAGCTATTAAGATAGTTGGGGTATGAAAGATTCTATATGAACCTAAATTTAATTCTGTACTATTCCTGTAATTTGCCTCATAAATATTGCTTGAAGTAGTGAAATACATTCAGTTATAGAAATAAAACTTAGGTATTCATGACCTGTGTATTATTTCATCTCCTTGTGAATCAAAGGACTCTTCCTAATAGCTAACGCTATTATCTGTTGATTTTCCTTCAAATTATTTTATACATATTTCTTAGCCATTTTCAGTAAGTAAACAGTATGAAATATTTTCAAATATTTTCATTAATAACTAGGGAATAAAGTATAGGTCCCAATGGTCAATTAAAACTAATGACAAAGACATCAGCAAGGGTAGACAACAAATCCCCTATTGAAAAGACAGCTCCATGATTTCCCTCATTTGCAATAATTAGTATATGTTTAGGGTAGTCCTAGATGAGGATCACAGCAGCTCAGTAGATATATATGTAAGACTGTATAAGATGATGCTACGCGAAATGAACTCCAAGATATTGAAACAAAAGGTTTTTCTTTGTTGTTATTATTTCAATGTACTATGTAAAGCTCTTCCTTTTTCTTTTATTTCCTATGGTTTATCTGGTTGTCACTGTATTTGATTTTGGTAACCTGTGTGTTGATATACATTTATCTGAATTAGGGAAGG
>NW_012267267.1:10382732-10390781 GCF_000151885.1 Dipodomys ordii | reverse complement strand
ACATAATCATATTTAAAATATACTATTTCAAAGGAACTTTAAATCTCTATTTCATAAACCTAGCAGCACAATGTTCATATGGTCTTCTCAAAGACACAGCCAGAGCTACAACTACATGCATCCTACTGACCTCAAGTCAGTATTGGGGACCTTTTTTGGTTTCACTAGCTTTTCCATGAAATTATTACTTTTTCATGTAGAACTGAAAGGAAATTTTCTTTTAAAGAAAAAGTAAAACCTCTCAGAACATTGCTGAAATGTCCGATAATAGTTATAGATATTCTGGTAGATATTGAAGTTCCTGTCCTTATACCAGCCAATCTGTTACATTGTGAGTCTGTAAGGATTTTGTAATTGAAAGGACATCAATGAATAGCCAAGCTTAGTTCTACAATCTGAAAAACAAAGAAAATAATAAAGTTTTCCTTAAAACCATGAAACTTGTGAGAATAAGTGACATTATATATGGTGCTATGTTGTAAACTATAAGAGCAAATCAAGGAGTGCTAGCCAAAAAACTAGTAAGTTGGACTTATTTTTATATTGAATTCTCAAGTATACATTATAATCCTCCTTATGTCTCATTGTAAAACAATTTACAGTCCTAAAAACCCTAATTTCAGATTAATATTACTGATAAGGCCTGTCATCCCAATATGAAAGTTCAGTGATGACTCCAATTCCCTGATTTGAGTATCAGTGAGACATGACTCTTCTATCTGAATAATCACCCTACATGCAGTTTTATTTTATCTTTCCAATACTGATCGTTCAAAAACCTTTAAATGTAAGCATAACCTAGTATAGCTTTAAACAAATAGAAATAGTTTCAAATTAATTGGTGGTAGTAATTTCTAATCCAGCTGATTTGTATTTATTCACTAACTCTCCTAGCTTTTCATCCTAGTTAATATAGTAGTGGACATAAATTCTGCTATGATGAAGCCAGAGTTTGTCAGTGTAGCCACTAACTACAGGAAGAGAGTAGTGTGAATTTTGTTGAGTTCTTGTGAGTAGAGTGCTGTGTCTCCTTGTGTGTCATACGCAAATAAGTTTGGGAGTATTGGGCTCTCAAACCATCTCAGTGACAAATTTCAATTACTCTGACAAATGAACTTAAAAAATTATAGCATCCAACTGTAATATCAGTCCTTTTTAAGGGGAAAAAAAGAAAAATAATTGGATTTTGGTCCTATATCCTCTTAGTGTGCAATTGTCACTAAATCAAAGCTTGCAGAGAGCACCCAGTGATATAACTTACAATGTTTACCTCAGTACAGTTGGGTTCAATTGTATGAATTGTATCTGAGATGGGAAGCACCTTCTTTGTATCTGTACAGACTGGATCTCTTGTAAGTCTACCTTGAAACCATTGTGAGATCTTGCCCTGCCATCTATGTTAAGAGTTCTCTGCTTCTGGGATGTTATATCATCTTCTCTAATCTCTCTCAGCCTCTTCTTACCTAGGACTTCCCTTATCAGTCAGGACACAGAAATAATGTCTTTTATTCCCCCTCAGCCGACAAGGCACACCAGTTCTTTTAAGCTCTGTTAAGCTTCCTTTATGTACTTTTCTTTCAACATTGACCACAGCACCATTCCTCCAATCTCCAAATCACTTTTCAATGATCGGTAAACAGGGCTTCTGTTGGTCAGGTGGGAAAAAAAAGTTTTTATTGTCCTTCTCTTGGGTCACTTTTTTTCCCCATTGGGTTACCTTTAGCCTTGTGAAAGTATAAAAGAGAATTCAAGTTTACTGAGTTTCTTTCCACCAGTCTCTGTAGCAAGTACCTGCTTCTGGGATCTTTCTAATTTTTCTTTCATTTATTTCCTGTTATTGTAAACATGATGTACAGAGGTGTTACAGTTACATAAGTCAGGTAATGAGTACATTTCTTTTTGAACAGTGTCACCTTTTGCCTTGTTTCTTCCTAGGTTTTTTTCCTCCTAACCCCCTTCCCCCACAAGTTGTATCATTCCTTTTCAGCATAGTGTCTAGTGAGTATCACTGCTGAATTAGTTCACTCTTTGTCCTGTTGTTTCTGTGCTCCCCTTATCCTTCCCCAAACAGGTAAATGTCCATACAAAACAAAAAATACAGAAATCCAAAACAGTGACAAGCAGAAACACAAAACAAAATCAAGCAAAATAACAAATGGAAACTTTCATTTCCATTTCGTAGCATGTTTTACTGTAGGAAACATAATTTCTATTATCAAGTTTTATTGATAAAGTATTTTGAAAAGAAAAAAATCCTCAAAACAATTAATTCATTCACTTCCACAAACTTATAGATGTCTATTGCTACTTGTTAATCACCATTTTTCTCACTGTTAATGAAAGATAACTTTTGGCAACAGTCCTTGCCTGTGCTGTCACCATTTCCTAGGTAGAATACTTGAAGTATGCTCAAATATTTGAAGTGCACACTTGATGGAATTACTAGTCTGAAAAGGCTTTTGAAAGGCTATAAGATATGAACTGGAGGAGGCAGAGAACCAGAGGCAAAAAAGAGAGATAAAATCATATGAAATGCACATATGTTATTCTCTGCTGGTTCAGATACTGAAAGTAAACTCAGGTAGTTGAATGGTAAACAATAACCATATTATAGATGGGCTCACATACTGCAATAGGGTTTGATTGGCATCCTATGACACTAGACCATTTTGACCTCCAAAATGATTTAATGTGAATATGCAAGGATTTCTCTGGGCAGCAGGAGTATTAGTCAAGAAAATAAAGCAACACAGAATCTGTATGCAGTCACATAAAACAAATGAAGACTGAAGCATAACAATACAGAGAGATAAATATGTTAGTCTTGAGCATGTGTTTATATTATAAATTGAAAGGTCTTATTTTAAATGAATGAGTTTAAATTAATTAATCATAGCCTGAAATGCTTGGACCAAGTTAATGTTAGTTAGAAAGTTAGTTAGTTAGTTAGAAAGATACAGTAAAATTTCTCAGTCGGATTTCAAAGTCATACCTTGAATAACCCTTCTGTAGTTTTGGAATATGGATCAAGATTGAGGATTCTGCCTGATTCTCCTGTTTTAGACTTCTTTAGACTCATGCATACAATGCACTAATGGAGGAGTAAAGGAAAAATAATAACTGAAAATAATATTGAAAGCTGACTGTTTCTTTGATAACATGACACATCGAAAAAGATGAAAGGCATATGATGGGTTAAGGAAAGGTAATTGCAGTACATGTATATTCAACCACAGACCTACATCTTAATGCATTTAAAAAACCTATAAACAGTAAGGTTCAGACAGATGATGACATAAGTAAATAGGAAAAATGATGTGAAGCAATACTTCTTATATTGAATGGAAATGAGCCAGATACAAGAGTATTTCATTTGATTTTACGCATTTAAAATACTGGTGACATTGGAGTCAATGTAATGGGAAACTTCTGTAATGGGAATTGTTACTAGAAAGAACAAAGTAGCTCTAAGAACTTTGGCAATGTTTCCTCTGTGACAATTATTTTATGTGTGAGCCAGTACTAGGGCTTGAACTCCAGGCTTCCATGCTATCCCTGAGCAATTTGCTCAAGGCTTGAGCCACAGATCGATTTGTTGCATTTTGGTGTTAATTGGAGATAATAGTCTCATGAACTTTCCTACCCAGACTGACTTTGAGTTGAGACCCTCAGATCTCAGCCTCCTGAGTAGCTAGGAATACAGTTATGAGCCACTGGAGCTCAGCATCTTAGTGAAAATTTATCAGTCTACACCATTGTAATTTAAGTAACTTTCTGTTAAATTTCAATTAAAAGTTTACAATAAAAAGAGGAAAATTTGAATAAATGAATAAGAAAAACCAGTTTCTAATATGAATATATGATAGCATAATATTGTTATCTAAAATTAAAATCTAAACATTACAACTAAATGCATAGCCACTTAAATTTGCCCTGGGGATATAATCCATGTAAAACATGCAGTTTTAAACTTTTTCTCCATCTCTATAGTATCATGGGCAATTCTTAAACATCAATGTTGACACAATTTATCTAGCTCCTTACAATAATGAGCACATTGCAGAGATGTGCCTCATGATTCCACGAAACAATTCACTACTTCATAAAATTTAAGAAAATGTAGCTTTTTTTTCTTTCTTCTGAAACAAGACAAAAGTTTCTGAGCTTTGTTTTCTGAGATAGTTATCTGAGAACAAACTAAACAGAAATCTATTTGGTATACAACTGATTTGAAATACCTCCTATTTCCTCTTCCTCACGGTTTTCTGTGAAATGATTTCCAATGAGTTCATCTCAAATGAGGCAGCATGGCTTCTGCTAAAGGGAAAAATTTTTTCCAGTGTGGCCATAGATGTTCTAAAGGCCACATAAAAGCCTCCATACTGATAATGTCTCACAGCAACGTGACTCAAACGTGACTCAAAGTTTATATCATATTCAGTTGTCTTGGCTATTTTAAAAACAAGAGTTTTCATTTCAAAAGCATTTGGACAATTTCTTGTAATAGGATAGGCTAATGTAGAAGACCAGTTGGAGAATTTGAATCTAAAGATACAAAATGAATTCTTTCATATCTTTTCATTACATAATTTTTATAGTGAAAGGTTAAGAAATTCAGCGACAGAGGTTTAGCTATACAAGACCTTGCTGAACAAAACATTTACTAAATGTCCTTAGAAATTTTCAGTGGGTCACATAACAAGACTGTAGCATGGGGTTTTATCATTGGTTTTGCCCATGTAGGATCTCAACAAAGTCAGATGGTTATCAAACCATGAACAGGCATATTGGGGCTTTAAATTTTTATTAAAAATAATGTACATTTCATAGGTCTTATTCTCTTAACATATTAAAGTGAATTACTCCCAGGTCCAGGTATCTACAGTTTAGATTGAAGTGTCTTAATGGAAAACTTTATGAGAGAACTCTTTGTAGACAATTGGTCAGATTCTAATCAGATCAATTTCCATATCTCAAGTCCTCATTTCTAATTCAGTTTTTCCATACCCCATCAACCTCCTCCTGAAAGCCATAAATATTCAATCCATATCAAGTTAAGCACTTAGAGATTTTTATGTCTAGGTTTCACAAAGAACTCTAATTTTTTCAATCATATTTCCCATTGTCTTCTATTTTGGTTTAAGACAATTTAAACAGCCTAACCTATATTTTCAATTAGGCACATGTCTTAATTTTTTTTTGGGGGGGGAAGGGTGTTCGGTTGTGGGGCTTGAACTCTGGGCCTGGTCGCTGTCCCTGCACTCTTCAGCTTAAGGAGAGCGCTCTACGTCTTGAGCCACAGCGTCACTTCTGGTTTTCTAGTGTTTTTTGGAGATCAGAGTCTCACTAGCTTTTCTGCATGGGCTGGCTTTAAACCATAATCATCAGATCTCAGCCTCCTGAGTAGCTAGGATTACAGGTGTGAGCTACCAGCGCCCGGCATGTCATAATTTTGAAGCTATATTTTCTCCTTGATTTCCAAGAAAACAAAGTTAAAGGTTTTCCTTATTATGTCACTGATTTCAATTAGAGTTTCAGTGGGCTGTCCTGTAGAACTTTGCTGAGATAAACAAAAAACTGAACTTTTTCATTACTGTTTGCATATTTTAGCTTTGCTTAAAAGCCAGAAGTATTTTTACAGTATATAAAATTTATGCATTGTGCAAGTTTATTTGATAGTATTGGGCTCTTACACAAGCATGTAAACTGCATTGGAGCAGAGGATAATATACCCATTAGTACAGGCACACTGTGACATCTTCAAGCTCTAGAATAAGGATATCATGTGACACTTAAAATTACATAAAATTATAATTTTTACTACTCATGAATAAAATTTTTGTTGAGTGCTGACATGCTTATTCATTTCCATATTATGTGTGAATACATGCATTATGACAAAAGGGTTAGCAGAAAATTTTGGGTGTGGTACTGGGGTTTGGATTCCAATTCTTTCCCTTGTACTTTTCCACTTAAGCCATTCTGCTAGTCCTCTTCCTTTTAGTATTTTTTCTCAGATAAGGTCTGTGTGTTTTGACTAGGCTGGCCTCAAACTGTGTTTTCCCATTTTAGCTCCTTCAGCAGCTGAGATTATAAGTGTGAACCCTTACAACTTGCCTAGAGCATATTTTTTTTGCAAAGGAGGGCTAGAACTGAAAGGAGATGTTTTATGATATTTTATGGTTATAATAATCTCCATCTCTTCAAAGTGCAAAAAATATGAAATTTTATTATTTGTGAGTCACTCCTTGCCAATGATACAGGGGAATTAAAGACATTTCATACCTATTAGTGACAGTATCTATAATTATTGATTTCAAAATCAAATATTAAAATGATGCTGATAGATGATGATGTTAAAGAATTGCCTAAATCATTACAGGCTAGATTCTCATTTTTGTCAACTTCACAATTCTTTTTTTAATGTTTTTTATTTTAAAAATAGTGTACAGAGCATTGTTACCTTTTCCTTTGTTTTTTCCCCTACTATCCCTTCCTTCCCCCCACCCCCAAGGTGTAAAGTTCATTTTCAACATAGTATCTTGTACATCTCATTGTTACAAGGGGTAAACCTGTATCCTTGTTTCAGCATTTTGTTATTTCCCTTCCCCACCCCAATTTAGAAAAATGTATATACAAGATACAGAGCACCAATGTCAAATACAGTGAAAACAGGGGTTAAACCATGGGGGAAAATCATCACATAGTACACTTTAGATACGTTAAAAACAATAGCAAGAAAGAAAAAAACAAATTGTGTCCCTATCTTGGGATTCATTTTACTTAACATCATCTTATATGGCCATATGTACATAGCTTTTGACCTTTTCTGCTTGTCCTCGACTTATACTAGTTATTCAAATAAGGTAGTAAGCCAGGCCCAAAGAAACAGAGGTCCCATGGTTTCCCTTAACTTCACAATTTTTTACAACAGAAAATTTAAATTCATTTCTCACTTTCATCCTCTGATACAATTGATAGTACTAATGAAAAGTCTAGAATATTTGTATAAAAGTGGGTTGTAGTTGATTATCTTCTATAAATTTGTAAACATCAAACAGACAATAATTGTGTTTATGAGAAAACACAAAGCTAAAATATCTTTCCCACAAATTATAGGGACTTCTAACTCTAAGCAAAATATATCTAAGTAAAAATAACATTGCTTAATTATTTCATTAAAGACTTAATGATGATGGTCATTCATTTCACCAAAAAAAAATCATTTGATAAAGTTCAGTGTGAACTCAAGATATATAAAAAACTAACCTTGCTTCTCAGCTACATAAAACTAAGAAAAGTGGATAAATGCAAGATTTTAAACATAATTTGGGGAGGGGAAGGGAAAAACATATTGTTTAAATAGGGATACAGGTGGACCCATTGCAACAATGAGATGTACAAGGCATTATGTGTAAAAATGAACTTTACAACTTTGGTGGAGTGGGTGGAGGAGTGTAGTCTGGAGATGGGAGGGCAGGGATGGTAAGGGGAAAAACAAAGGAGGAGGCAACAATGCTTGATAAGAAATGTACTCATTACCTTGCCCATGTAATTGTAACCCCCTCTGTATGGTATTTTCACAATATAAAACTTATTTTAAAAAAAGATTAGAGTGATATATAAGGATCGGCATTAAAACCCGGTGGGGCTTTCTGTGTTAGATAAGCAGGACAGGCAATTGAGCTAGAACAGATGGGGCAAAGGATTCATCCTTGGGATACAGAGACATCAACAAAGTCGTTCTCAAAGAAAGGTGAAAAACACACAGTAAATACTTAATGAATAAACAAGATTGAGGTAACTGATGAGAAAGAATACAGTGAATGTATTTCTGAGCTTTCTGGATCCTACGAAGAAGCTCATGGTGAACAAACACTCCTGAGAGGTAGCTTGCCCCCTTCCCCACCACTGACGGAGCCTGGAAGAGATGACCCTGGACACTCCAGGTCTAGAGCAGAGAAGCAAAACAGAAAATTCAGACCCTTTAAAAAAATAAGTTTTTTTTTATTGTGAAAATGCTGTACAGAGGGGTTACAATCACATGAG
>NW_012267267.1:10309526-10381677 GCF_000151885.1 Dipodomys ordii | reverse complement strand
GGTTCATTTCCCTAACATCAACTTATCTGTTTTCAAACATTTTTGCATTTGCTCATGTGCCTGTACATGCACATGAAAACATGATGTTTTCTTAAGGTACATCAAGGAAATATATATCTATGTACATATAGATATATATGGTCAGTGAACATCTAAATTTAAATAACTCACATTCTTACATACATTTTTATTTTATTATACTTCATTACATATATTTTACTAAAATTTTATGTCAATTTCAGCTACCATTTCACAAATTGATAGCACATAATATTGAATATTGATAGCACAATAATAAAGCTATTGTATTGAATGTTGGATTGTATGGATTACCATCTTCATGTAGTGAAAAGTAAAGATATTGCTAGAATGAAGGAATATTTTGGTATTTAGCAAGGTTTTCTTTACTGATTGGACTGTCTTAAAAATAACTAGTATAGGTAAAGATAAGTATTCAGGTATCCATGCTACAAAACAGGAAGTATTTCTTTTTTTATTTTGAAGATGCTGTATAGAAGGGTTACAATTACATGGGCAAGGCAATGAGTACATTTCTTATCAAGCATTGTTGCCTCCTCCTTTGTTTCCCCTTCCCATCCCTTCCCATCTCCCCCCGCCACACCCCAACTTGTGCTAGTACCAAGCTGTTTTGATTACTATGGCTTTGTAGTAGAGTTTGAAATTTGGTATTGATATTCCTCCAGCACCCGAACAGGAAGTATTTCTTACAAAATCCACAGTACCTTCCTGTATCACCTAAAATAAGCCTCTTTTTTTTCTTGTCTACAAGACTCAGTGACCTTATGTTGCTTATTACTTAGATCAAAAAAGTAAAGATTCTTGGCCACCATATTTCATCAAGTTCTTTTAAGGATTAGAGTCATTTCTATTCCAAGTCATCAATACCAAAGGAAGCCGCATGACTAAATCAAATTTATGACAGAAGGGTATACTTAACTGGTTATGTGAAAATTCAAGTTATTTTGTATTCTGATTGTTCTTTTGTATTCCTAGCCACACTGAATTTCAGATTCGTTGATATTCTCACTTGTGAGTGAATATGGACATGTGTGAGTACAAGGCACATGGACACTTTGGTCATGTGAGGGTAGCTAGGCATTTGACCTACAAGTGTATTTTTACTCATTTGTATGGATAATGATTTTTTTATAAGTATGTCTCCTATGTCTTCCATTTCATATGACTCACAGAACCTCATCCATGTTTTTGTACGAACTGAGCATTCTGATCACACTTTTTACTGCCTGCTTTCTCCTGTTTAAAAATATGGGTGACCAATATATCTGCACGATTCTCATCATTTGAAATATTAATATTCAAAGCCTTACTAAGTTGATCACCTGCATCAGTTAGGCTGATTGAAGTTATAGGACCAATCAAATACCAGACACAACAAGACTTTATTCTTTCAACTTTATAAATATAAGATTTCTAATTCTGTCTAATGACAGAAATAAAGACCTATGGCAATGTCTCTCCAACATTAGTATGCTTTTGGATCACGGGAGGATCTTATTAAAATGTAGATTTTGATTCAGTACTTTGGGGTGAGATCTGATAGCTGATATTTCTAATAAACTCTCAGCAGATGTTGATGCTCTTGGTGACTAGGCCACACTGAAGAATTGTACAGGTCTAAAAAATTAGTAGTCCTGTATCTATGAGTCATAGAATAACTTCATTTGAGAAACATATGGGAAATATCTTCAGCATGTACGTTATTATAAAATTGTTCACTATATCAGAAGCAGACTATACTTTTGTATAGTAAAAAGTTAATATAAGTTATATTTTGGCAACAGAGCACTTACTTATCAAAATCAAATCATATTTATCATAAAACAACTAGTTCATTGCATACATATCATAGCCTCTGGCTGTAGAAGATGAATATACAATGCTCATAAGAATTTGCAGAATGTATTGATAGTTCAGCACATCTCAATTTATAGTAGGCCATCAGTTGTGTTCTCAGCTAATTAAATACCTTGATTTATTTGTGGATCAGAGTACAATATCTTCTGTGTAATGACTCTCATTGATAAACAGTCAGTATTTTCTGGGACATGATGTGGTAATAGATATTGTTGGTGAAACAACGATGGATGCGTATGACAAATATTCATAATGTATTTTTAAATTAGGAAACCGAAATAGATGATTAGGTGACAACCAAACACTTCAGGAAGTACTAAGTTCCTTGAGATGAAAATATAGGGACACCAGGAACTGGTAGCTCATGCCTGTAATCCTAGCTACTCAGGAGGCTAAGATCTGAGGATCACGGTTCAAAGCCAGCCCGGGCAGGAAAGTCCGTGAGACTCTTATCTCCAATAAATCACTAGAAAATCAGAAGTGGCGCTGTGGCTCAAGTGGTTGGGCACTTGCCTTGAGCTGAAGAACTGAGGGACAGCGCCCAGACCCAGAGTTCAAGCCCCATCACCAACAAAAATAAAATTTTATATATATAAAAATATGTATAGGGCTGGGAAAGTGGCTTAGTAGGAGACTTAGTGGTATGCTTGCATAGCATACCTGAAGTCCTGGGTTTGATTCCTCAGAACCATGTGAACAGAAAAAGCTGGAAAGTGGCACTGTGGCTCAAATGGTACAGTGCTAGCCTTGAGCAAAAAGAAGCTCAGGGACAGTGCCCAGGCTCTGAGTTCAAGCCCCATAACTGCCCTCCCCAAAAGGACATAGGGGCTAAAGCGGTATATGAGAGGAAAAATTAATTGAAATTAAAGTAAAATGGGAAAAATGTAAAAGGAGAGGAAAATGAGAGAAGGGGGTATGTATTTTACAATTTATTTAAGGGAAGAAAGTATGGTAACTGTCCATTGTAACCCTAGAGACCAAGGAATGATTGGAATCATATTTTTTGTTCCACCTTGAACATTTGCTTCTTCACAACCATTCTCAGTTCTGAGATCTGTAAAATGAATTGATCTTCCAAAACACAGTGTCTTATTCTCAGTCCACTGCAGTCTTGTGCTGTTCTTGCAACACATGGTTATATGAGGTAGTTTGCAGAAGAATAAAAACAGTACCTGTCTTTACTAGCCATAAAATGGATAAGGGTCTCATATATAAAATATACTTGGAACTAAAAAAAATAAATTCCCCAACAACAAATCCTCAAAGAAACAACTGCCCAATTAATAAGTGGGCTAAAGACTTAAAGAGAAAGTTTTCTGAAGAGGAAATAAGAATAGATACATGAAGAAATGCTCAACTTCTTTAGCCATAAAAGAAATGCAAATCAAAACAATATTGAGATTCTACCTCACCCCAGTTAGAATGGCTATAATCAACAAATCTAATAACAACAGATGCTGGTGGGGATGTAGCCAAAAGGGAACCCTACTACATTGTTGGTGGTAATGGAAAGCAGTATCTCCATACTCAAAAGATTCCACATAGAGCTCACCTATGACCCAGCAATCTCACTTTTAGGCATTTACCCAAATGATTACAAACAAGACCATACTAAAGCTACCAGCACAACTATGTTTATCACAGCATTATTTACCATAGTTAAGATATGGAACCAACCCAGATGCCCCTCAGTAGATGAATGGATCAAGAAAATGTGGTATACACACACACACAAACACATATGTATGTACGTATGTATACATACATATATAGAGATACATATATTAAGTGAAGTAAGCCAGGCCAAAACATAGGTCCCATGGTTTCCCTTATTTGCAAAAAATAGTAGATGTCTAGGACAAGCAGAAAAGCTCAAAAGCTATGTATATATGACCATGTAAGATGATGCTAAGTGAAATGAACCCCAAGATAGAGATGCAAGTGGTTTGACCTTTCTTGCTGTTGTTTTTAATTTATTTATAAAGTATCATGTGATTTTTTTGTTTCTTTTGTATGTTCTTCCCCCATGGTACAACCCCTATTTTCACTGTATTTGTTTCCGGTACCCTGCTCCTTGTATATACATTTTTCTAATTTGGAGAAAGGAAGGGGAATAACAAAATACTGAAATAAGGATATAGATGTACAAGACACTATGGGGGGGAGGGAGGAGTCGAGGGAGGTGGGGGGAGGAGGGATGGTAGGAGAAAAACAAAGGAGGGGTAACAATGCTCTATAGGAAATGTACTCATGACCTTAATCATGTAACTGTAACCCCTCTGTACAATTTTTTACAATAAAAAATATATACAAAAACAGTGCCAGGAAATGTGAAGAGGAATGAAGATTTGAGAAATTGAGATTTGGGCATTTTTTTCACTTACAAAAAATTGCAGGATAGGGGACCATTGCCTTTTAAGTGTAGGGCAAAAAGAAGGTGTTCTAATCAGATATAAAAGCAACCACCTGTCCACATGTACCTCTGGGTATTACCTAACCTGTGAGTTTACCCTAGCAGAGTAGAGTCCACTGCTCTATCAATCAGTATGGTTACTTACACAACATGTTCAGATTATGGCCATATTATTACTAAATAGATCAGGTACAATCAAAGATATCTGGCCTCATTTTACTTGCAAAGGTCTGTATAGAAAAGGTTAGGCTTTCTTTGGGTGGGGGGGTCCGGTCATGGAACTCTGGGCCTGGGCGCTGTCCCTCAGCTCTTCAGCTCAAAGCTAGCACTCTACCACTTGAGCCACAGTGCCACTTTTGGCTTTTTTCTTTTGTTCATGTGGTGCTAAGGAATCGAACCCAGGACCTCAATGCATGCAAGGCAAGCGCTCTACCACTGAGCCACCTTGCTAGCCACAAGGTTAGGCATTCTTGAGGTTGTATGGAGACTAATTTATCTAAGAAGTCTAATCTAGGACCACTTTCTCTGGAGCTCTAAGCTCAGATAAAATGTTACATTCTCATTCCTAGGCAATTTCTTCAACTTGAAAAAAAAAGGAAGTTTACTGAAAAATATCATTTTTATTTCCCTGAAAGTGTTTTTACATTTGTCTTGTCAGGGGGAGGAAAAGGCAATTGTGTTTGTTTAGAGAGCTTTATTATTATGCAAAGTAATTTTTCAACACTACAAAAAAATGAAGGTACCAGGATCCATCACATCTGAAGTATCCTTATAATTTGATTGAAATTCTTTACAATACCAAAAGATTGTGGGAGTTTAGATATAAGTACAGATGTATTTTTTTCTGCAAGAATCAGATTGAAGTACCTCTGCATAAGACTCATTAATTCTTGGTGACAAATTTAAGCATAGCCCCAGATATCAGAACACCTGTTATTCTGTCATTTGTATACTACTAACCTCAGCAATCTTTGACTAACTGTACAAAGAGAACATTTATACATCTCTAAATCTACCTAAACTGTGTACATGGATTTATCTATTACCAATGAAACACTTATTAACCTGGTTGGTGGCTGATTTGAATCATAAATGAGCAGCAATAGCCAATAGAAACAGATCTAAGAGCCATATACTATGAGGCATACAGCTCCTTCAAGAAAGTCTCTTCAATAAATAAATAATTTTAAATACTAATAATGAATGTCCTTAAAATACTTTTAGAAGGAGAGATTGCCTCATTAAATAAATATTCACTGTAGCTCTTCTATCTTTAACTTGAAAGGAAATCATATTTCTTTTCTCAGTGTCTTTCCAAGGCAGGTCTTTTTACCTGAAATTTACCATAAACTCTGAGAATGTGTCAAAAAAAATCTTTTAGATAAATCTTAGACAAACACAAATCCCTCCCATGTTATTACCAACAACAGTTAATAAATGATACCCTTTCTTATTTCCAAAGAGCTCATGCTCAACCTGACTTCACTATCTACATTTTTCTCTAGTCACAAATGCAAATGTATAAATGAATAATAGACCTTCACCAATGCAAAGTAGACTGAAAATTGGTATTTTCAGCAAGCAATGTACAAAAGCGCCTTCATTTCTTAGTTTTTTGTTTTATTTTGTTTTTTTGTCGATCATGGGGCCTGAACTCTGGACCTAGGCGCTGTCCCTGAGCTCTTCAGCTCAAGGCTCTAGCACTCTACTACTTGAACCACAGTACCACTTCCAGCTTTTTCTGCTTATGTGGTGCTGAGGAATCGAACCCAGGGCCTCATGCATGCAAGGCAAGCACTCGGCCACTGAGCCACTGTCCCAGCCCAACACCTTCATTTCTTGACACACAGATATGTCAACTTCATTTGAACAGGAATTTGTATTCTGACCATTAATTTGTATGGATAAGACTTCATTAATCAGATATAGATAGATAGATAGATATAATGTGTGTTATATATATATAGATAAAGATATAGATATAGATTGTTAACAGCTTTACTGAATTATAATATACATTACTTTTAATTCAACCATTAAAAACACATAGTAGCACCAGTAGCTCCTATGTTTAATCCTAGCTACTCAGGAGGCTGAGATCTGATCACGGAGTTCTAAGCCAGCTCAGGCAGGAAAGTCCCCACATGAGGCTCTTTTGGCTATGTTAAATAATGCTGCAATGAATGTGGCTGTGCTGGTAGCTTTAGTGTGGCATTGTTCATCTTCTATTAGATAAATGCCCAGAAGTGAGGAACCTCCATACTGCTATTCAACGTGGTTGAACAAGTTTACATTCCCACCAACAGTGCAATAGAGTTCCCTTTTAGTCACATCCCCACCAGCATCTGTTGTCAGTTTGTCAGTTTGTGTGTGTGGTGTGTGTGTGTGTGTGTGTATGTGTGTGTGTGTGTGTGTGTATGTGGTAGAATCTCAATTTTTTTTGATTTACTGAAATGAACTCCAAGACATGGGAAACAGAGTTGTTTCTTTTTACTTTATTGCTGTTTTTTTTTTGGTAACTTTTGTCTTGTTCGTTCATTTATCTGTTTTGGGGAAGGTGAGGCAGGCACAGAAATGGTAGGGAAGAGGATGAACAAATGCATCTGTGATACTAGATACTATGTTGAAAAATGAATTATACAATTTATGGGTGGGGATGGGAGGGAAAAACCAGAAGAGAGCAAGATGATACTGCTCAAATAGAACTCTTCTCATTATGTGACTTATGTAACTGTAACCTCTCTGCACATTTACAATAACAATGCAATATATATATATATGGAAAAGACAAAATTTTACCTGTCATCTATGATTGCCCAGATCTTCCAAACCTCTTAGCCCTAAGAACTCAATCACTAACCTTCTGTCTTGATACATTTGTCCACACCAGACATTTTATAGAAAAGAAAACAAAGCTTTACAATGATTTTGCTGATTTGTAATTCACTCATATATGTACATCTGCTCTTAAATAATTCCTATTTTTCTTAAAAACTATTATTTTTACCTATAATAGTATGTACTCATAACTATTTTTTATTACAATTTATATTTACTGGTCTATAAGGGTCAAAGAATATAACTCACTGATAAAGTTCATGTTAAATATGCCCGGGATTAATCCCAAGAAGAAAAATTTTTAAAAAAATGATACAAACAAAAATAAAATATGAATGCACACACAGTTAAGAAAGTTAGTAATACATATACAAAGCCAGGGCATGGTGGCTCATGCCTATAATCCTAGTTATTCAGAAAGCTGAGATCTGAGGATAATATTTGAAGCCAGTCAGGGTCTGAAAGTCCATGAGACCCTTATCTCTAATTAACCACCAGGAAACTGGAAGTTGAACTGTGACTGAAAGTGGTAGAGTGCTCGCCTTGAACAGAAAAGCTCAGGGACAGCACCCAGGCCCTGAGTCCAAGATCTATAACTGGAAAAAATATACATATATATATATATACACATATACATATATGTACACACATACATATATGTGTATACATATACATATATATGAGATACATATGTATATGTACAGAAGCAAACTTTGACCAGCCTTTAAAACACAATTATTTCTAGCTTATTAGTTCTATATTGATTGAGTAATACAGCAAGGATGCTTCAACCTTGGGTCATTAGTGCTAACCAGTTCTATTTCTAACATCTTTTCCTCCCAAATACTTCTTTTGTCTTTGTTGTAAAGGTGATATACAGAGGGTCTACAATTACATAAGTAAGGAAATGAGTAAAATTCTTGTTGAACATTTTTACCCCCAACCTTGTTTTCTCCTAATCTTTCTCCCCCTGGCTCCCCCGAAAATTGTAAAGCTCATTTCCAACATAGTACCTTGTGAGTATCACTGTTGCATTGGTCATATTTTGTTCTTTGTTTCACCATTTCTGTGATTCCCCTTTCCATAGCCACATCAGATAAACTTATATATAATAAAAAGGGTACCAAAATAAAAAAAAAACAGTGACAACAGTGGGTAAACCAAAGGGAAAAAAAGATAAAATAACTGCATATAGAACACTAAGAAAAAAACCAACTCATTTCTATATCTTGTAATGTATTTTCATTTGCAACATTTTCTAAGGTCATATGTACATAGCTATTGATTGTGCTATTGTAATCCTCTGCTAGAACTATCCTAGGCATATACTAATAATTACAAATAAGGAAAACCAAGCAGCTCATGTTTCTTTGGGTCTGGCTTACTTCACTTAATAAATCCTCAAAAAAACAATCATTCCATTAATAAGTGGGCTAAAGACTTAGAGGGACTTCTCTGAAGAGGAAATAAGAATGATCAACAGACACATGAAGAAATGTCCAGCATCTCTGGCCATACAAAAACACAAAGCAAAACTACAATGAGATTCTACCTTATCCCAGTTAGAATGGTCATTATCAAGAAAACAAATAGTAACAGATGCTAGCAGGGATCTGGCCAAAAAGGAACACTACTACACTGTTGGTAGGAATGCAAACTTGTTCAACCACTCTGGAAAACAGGATGGAGGTTCCTCAAAAGGCTAAACATAGAACTCCCCTATAACCCAGCAATTCCACTTCTGGGCTTTTGCCCAAATGAACACAGACAAGACCATTAAAGCTGCCAGCACAACTATGTTCATTGCAGCATTATTTACCATAGCCAAGACATGCAATCAAGTCAGATATTTCTCAGTAGATGAATAGTTCAAGAAAATGTGGTATATATACACAATGTAATTCTATGCTTCCATCAGAAAGAATGACATCTCCCTAAATAGTTTTATAGCTCTTGTCACTTTATTCAAAGTTCAATTTGAGATGATTAAATTCCTGACATTACCTACACACTTTTCCCTTTCATTTCCATTTCCCTTCTTCGTTAAAAGTGTTGTACTGATGTATTACTTGATTTTTTCTCCCTCTCCCTGCTTGAATGTAAGTTCCCTGGGAGGAAGAACTTTATTTGTCCATTCCTGTATTTTTAATGCCTAAAATGATCTCAGATAATAAAATATATTTAGTAAATATGTTTAACAAGTAGATGGATGGTGATAAGAAAATTGGGTGAGTGAATGAAAATGACAGAAACAGTCATATATTTCCCTTAAGATATAACAAGGCTAAAAGAGAGCTGTGATATATCTATAGTCATTTTTGTCTATGTTTAATTTAAAATGTTTAACTGTGTTTCAGGGCTATTGATTAACCTTTAGCCCTAGGCCGAAATTTTCTTAATAGGGATCCAGAAACACACAAATCAAAGAAAGGTTCAACAAATGGGATTGCATGAAATTGCAGAGCTTCTGCATGGCAAAGGACATCGCTAGCAAGATCAATAGAAAACCCACAGATTGGGAGAAGATCTTCACTAGCCATAAAATGGACAAAGATCTCATAGCTAAAATATACCTGGAACTCAAAAAAGTAAATTTCCAAACAACAAATCCTCAAAGAAACAACTGCCCAATAAATAATTGGGCTAAAGACTTAAAGAGAAACTTCTCTGAAGAGGAAAGAAGGATGGCCAATAGACACATGAAGAAATGCTCAAACTCCCTAGCCATAAAAGAAATGCAAATCAAAACAACATTGAGATACCACCTGATCCCAGTTAAAATGGCTGTAATCAAGAACTCTAATAACAACAGATGCTGGAGGGGATGTGGACAGAAGGGAACCTTACTGCACTGTTGGTGGAAGTGAAAAGTAGTATAGAGGTTGGAAAGTAGTATAGAGGTTCCTCAAAAGACTCCACATAGAGTTCCCCTATGACCCAGCAATCCCACTTTTGGGCATTTACCCAAATGATCACAAACAAGACCATACTAAAGCTACCAGCACAACTATGTTTATTGAAGCATTATTTGCTATAGCTAAGATATAGAACCAACCCAGATGCCCCTCAGTAGATGAATGGATCAAGAAAATGTGGTATATATACACAATGGAATTCTATGCCTCCATCAGAAAGAATGACATTGTCTCATTTGTTAGGAAATTGGAAAGACTTGGAAAAAATATATGAACTGAAGTAATCCAGTCCCAAAGAAACATAGGTCCCATGATTTCCCTTATTTCTAATAACTAGTACGTGTGTAGGACACGTAAAAATCATTCTTGAGTGGATGAGCTTTGACATAATGATGTCATTTAGACTGGAAGAAGGATTTGGAGGAGTTTTAATGGGAATTTTCTAATCAGAATTTAATTTTAGAGAGGCTAGTTTGTAACACTTGGATGGAATATTAGAAACAGTGAATAGGCTTTTTTTTATTAAGGTCCTGTCTGGAAGCCCTTCAGTTTTTTTCTTCTTCCATTAGAACACATTTTACTAGAAAAACTAGAAACTAGAAGTATTTCTTTACTTTATTCAAGATGTATATTTTGTGTAGTTTAATATTAAATAAACCAAATTAATGATTTATGTTTTATCATATTTTCAATTACATTTTAACTCATTTTTGAAATCTGCATTTTTCATTTTTGAATACTTTTAAGCAATATCAGGGAATGTTTTTTCTTGATTACAAAAAAGTGATATTCCTCTTATTCTCATATGAATAATCAAAGAAGAAAATAGGGATAAGGCAGACCACTTTTGAAAATTTAGTAAAATGTATAAAACATACACCCAATACATTACCAAACTATGTTGTGCACATCTTAAAAGTAACTCTAGGCTTACTAGAAGTATTGAAATTGTCACTGATCTGAGGGTTTTGAGTGAGATAATTCAATGTGACTATTTTATAAATCAATTAATTAATTAAAACCCATTACCTCCCTTAATCACTAATCACCTAGCTGAGGCCCAATACAAAAAAGCAGAGGCCTACAGAAACAGGGTCTCTTGTGTTAGGGCCATTCCCAAGAAAGGAAGGAAGCTCTGAGTTTTGCAGAAACCACACAGATTGGAAGGAGCTGTGGTCCAAATGAAAACAAACAGCCAAAGCCAATAGGAAAAGTGATTTCACCTGGCCAAAAGGAGCTAATAGAATGGCTGTAGTTTCCACGTGGTTTAGGAAGATTCTATCTCCTTTGGTGCTATAGTGACAAGCCATGGATAGTGGCTCTTCTGTGGAAAGGAGAGTTGGGACCTGGTGTTTGTACATTTCTCAGTGCATGTACCTTATATCGGTCCTACCAGGTGATTAAACTTCTGAGAAGAGAGACATGAGGTTTAGCCAGGAGGGTTAAACATGGTAGGTGGTCAACTTATTTATTCAATAATAAACTTAAATTAAGATAGGGGAGAATAATGAAAGGAGTGACACTGGTGAAGATATATTATACTCACAATTTATCTTGTGTACTTTAACATCCTTTGTACTTAATGATACAAATAAAGAAATTAAAACTAAAATCTAGGCACCCATGGGCCACTCCCTTAATTTTAGCTGTGCAGGAGACTGAAATCTGAGGATCCAGATTCAAAGTCAGCCTGGACAGGAAGGTGTATGAGACTGCTATTTCCACTTAACCACCAAAATTCTGGAAGTAGAGCTGTGGCTCAAGTGGCAAGATGTCAGTGTGTGTAATACATCTTATATTATATATATAAAACCCTTATATATATTTGTTATATGTATTATATATAGTATATGTATTGAATAGTATACAGTATGTATTATTTAGCATATTATATATTATATACATACATATAATATTTTCCTCTTTCAGTGAATACTTCCTGAGTAAGAAGGGCTAACTTATGCAATATATTCTAACTTTAAAGTAAAATGTCTCAAATATTTCTCAAATAGAAGTGTGTTTGAAATAAAGGCAAGTCTAAAATTTCTATAGAAAAATATTTTGAGAAAGTGGTAGGTATCACACAACAGTGATTTTTTTTATTGTGAAAATACCATACAGAAGAGTTACAATTACATGAGCAAGGTCATGAGTACATTTCTTATCAAGCTTTGTTGCCTCCTCCTTTGTTTCCCCTTCCCATAAAATGCAGAGAGGATATCCACCATAACTATTGTATATTATCACTACAGTGTTTTCATTGCCACTTTTTGTCTGGCTACAGGGCTATGAAGTACAGTTGGGCCTGGGCTGGGCTGGAAAATTCCCAGAATGAGAAGAAAATGGGATGTACTGGCAAGCAGATGGAGAACATTCTTGATACATGACTCTCTGCACACACTGCTCAAAGACCCCTGGCTCTGGGTGACTTGGCTCAGGCCATTAGCAAAAAAAAAACAAAAAAACAAGTACTACTCATCAATAAGGATTACATTGTGCAATCCACTGTGAAATTGAATTAACAATAAAATTCAGTTTAGTCTTTGAATAAACATTTCAATCTTGATACATGAAGATGCGTGTTCCTGACACTAAATTATCCACTCAAATATGAGGGGTGAGTTCATTCCTTCTTGAGAAGGAATGTTTTCCACTGAGTTTAATATTCACTGCAAACTGGCTATGCTTACCAGACCAGCAATTCTGTTCTATATGGTTTATCAAAAGCAGTTCAAGATTATCAAGATGCCACCTCTCAAGCAAATAACAAAATTCAGTATACTGAGCATGCTGAGTATCTCATACTGATTTGTTTGTGAAAAAGAAGGCTTTTAAAATCCTACCTCTGAGTGTTAAATATTTTAACGTGCTATTGTTTAATTTTTTCTTGATCAAAGAAAAGCAACAGATACTTCTGTATCTTCTTGCTCCTTTTGTTCATTTTTGTTCTGTTTGATTCTGATGTTTTTGTTATCTTTAAGTAGTCTAAAAAGAGTTCAACATGCCAGTCTATGAGTACAATGAGCTTTGCTCAGTGTTAGCCATTCTGCCCCTCTCCTTAATCTTCATCAACCACACCCTTACCCTCAAGTTACCTGGTTTCATTTCACATATGTATATTGAATATAATGATTATTTGCCCATTCTCCCTCTCTCGATTCATCTGCCCTATCTCCTCTTCACTTTCCCCCTGAAAGAACACGTTTCTGTGTCTTGTATTCATTTTGTTAAACTGATCAATAGTTGTTCAGAGTTACACCATTATATTCCTTCTCTGTCTATACCATGGTTTCACCTATTTGTTTGTGTGATATAAGCATATGTCCCCTGTATATGTTTTTGTATGTTTATAATAGTTGAGGCAGTAACTCAGAGTAGTCAAGAACATATAATCCTCCTGCCTCAGCCGGTGGCTTACAGGTGTGTGCTACCATTTCCTTAGTGACCAATAGTATTCTCATATCTTTTTAAAAATACTTTTTAAACTTATGTCTGAAGGGAAACATAGTGAAGTAGCTAAAAGAGCTTAAAATTGCATACACTAGATTGAATCTAAGACCCAATGTGAATGTTTCTCAAATTTACCATGAAATTCATAGAGTAGTTCTTGAAAATAGCAGCTATGCATAAGAATCAGTCATTATTATTTTTACAGAAATTATTATTATTATTATTGATATTATTATTATTACAGAAGTCTTCAATTATGCAAGTATTTACTCTTTCTTAGCTAGGCATTTGCTAATGGTTTACCAATGTTCTGTCCCTAACATCTGAGTTTAGACATGCTTATATTCAATGCCTTAACAAGGAGGAAGCATTATAGCTAAATGAAGATGAGTTGATTTTGTTTTTGTGCAATTATTTGAACAGTGGTGTTTCATAGGTGCTATTTAGAATGGACTTAATACAGACTGTGCTGTCCAGAGGTGTGAAAATTTCAATTCACAGCCAGACATGCACCTGAACTTAATGTCATCTAGCCAGAAGGTCAAGCTCTAAGAGCTAGAATTGTTACTCAATCTTCTGTAAAATGTAGGAGGGCATTTTCAGTCTTTTGGGGAACTATCTGTAAAAAATGTAAGCTGTTAATATTTCCAGTCCATCTGCCCATTGACCATACTTGTGATTCTGAGTCTCCCTCTGTGTGCTTCTCTGATGTTGCTTTGTATGAGGTCTTCTGTTTGTGTTGTCAGTCTCTGTGTCTTTTGTATGAGTGCCAACTTCACTTTAGCTCTGTTTCTGATTGTTTGTCTGGTTGTCTTGTTGGTCATTTACTTTGTGTGACCCATATCATATCTAAGCACATGATTCTTTAAAAACACTTCTACCATAACGATCTCAGTCCATCACTTAAACTTCTAGACTGTTCAAATTCCAATGTTGCACTGTCTTATTTTACACTGGCCACACACACTTTCTTAATATGGCACCAAAATTAACAGTTTATTGCTTAATACTATTTAACAAATATTTAACTATCTACTGGATGCCAGAACTAGAGATTGCTTTCTAATTTCTGCTATTTTTAAGGCACAAGGAATATTGTACATTCCCATTAGCTAAAACATCACTAGAATTTTAAATATCTTTTAACCTGTTGATTTATTGTACTTGATTGACTTCACAGAAAAAATAAAGGGTTTCTTTCCCACCTTTCTCTAAACACAAAATAAGAATTCAATCTCAAAATGATAAGTTAAGTAAGACATATATTTACAAATAGATTATACTATGTTAGTGCAGAAAATCCAGGTCTACAATAGCAATATTAATTAACTAACCTTAGTATCAAATGCTTTTTCTTCTCCATAACAAAGATATAATGAAGATAGTCTGTCCTACTTGCATAGTTATGGATTCAAGAAGATATATGTGTCACGAGGGTGTTATCTCTTATTTCTGCAGAGCATCCTGGAGTCTGGGCCATGCAGAGAACTTCTGTATCTGAGAGGACAAAAACAATAAAACAAAAACCAGCATATATGAGATTAGGCTCAGATAACTAGCCAAATATGTACATAGACCTCTATGCCTATGATTCAGAAGGGCTGACCTTTTAGAGGGATTAATGAAGTCAACACCTGCTCTTCAGGCAATGGACCACATAGACCTCAAGGAGATGAGTAAAGCACTGGTACAATGCAAAGAACTGATGAGGAAGAAGTCTGACATGATTTCTGTGTGGGCGTCCTACTCTCTCACTAGCATTACTTTGATATCTGATTTTCAAAGCAGGTGCCATTCTTACTACAGTCACATTGTCACACTCCATTAGGAGGAAGCAATTAAGCCCATAATAAGTTAAGAGGTGATGTTTTGTATTTTTTTGAATCTCAAACAACCATTGATTTGTTAGCTTTTGAAAACAGATAGGAATTTTTCAATTACACCCTGCAAAATACCTTTTCTCATTCTGAGTGTTTGAAAAGCAAATGTATCTTGGATGCAGTGCTTTTGTGCTTACAAAACTGGCTATGATTTAGTAAGCTTTAAAGAGATAGCATGCACAGGGTTAGGAAATCAGATTTGCATAATTTTCTGCTTGCTTACAGACACAGCAGTCTATATTATCTTTTACATTTGGAAAGACTGTTTTAATATGATAAGATGAAATACCACCTACAGTACACTTGATCTTACTAGTTTGACTTCTTAAAATAAATTATGAGCTGATTTGTCACAGAAATTTTAACAGAAATTGCTGTTATAATCTAAACAAGCAATTCTAAAGGAAGCTGCTTTTATACCTCATCGACATAAAAAGATTTCTAGACTTATTCTTTTCTCTATGCCGTTTCTTTGCTGTGACTTTACAATGCAGATATTGCAAAATCCATGCTTTGTTCACTCTATCCATTCTTCCATTCATGCATCAGAAGCAGCAGAGAGCTGCTTACATGGAGCAATGGCATGCTAAAAGAAGTAGGTCTACTTTACTCTTTGCATAAAAAAGGTATTTTAGGGGTTGTGTGTGCCCATTTTCTCTTACTAGAAACCCAACTAGATTGCAGCTTTGGAGAAGTAAAATGAGCTGAGGGCTTCACTCTATCTTCCATATGATATCTTTATGGATGTGTTGTTGCAGCTTCAGTAGCTGCTGTAAATAATATGTGTTCTAGTACAATTTAGCCATAGACTTGTGATTGGTAGGAAAAGAGGGGGTAGGACTAAAGACCTGAAGGGCACTCTTTTATAATCATGAGCCTCAGGGAAATGTTTGATGTGTTTTGTTTTTGTCCTGATTTTTGCTTGATGTATTTGTGAGTATTATGCTTGACTAAGCTTTCTGTCACTGTCTCCAAATTCTATTTGTACAAATTTTCCGTGGTGCCTATTTTCTGTATCATCTATATTTATTATCTGACCACAGAAGAGAAAAATGAACATGATTATAGACTGACTAGAATTCATTATATGATGAGAAATGCTCAAATTTGAGCATTTATATATTTACAAAGTGTACATGAGAGGGTGGAGGATAAATACAGGTTTCCTCTTCAGATTTTCTTGTATTTTGTGCATGTATGTATACAATATCTCACTCAGAGCACAGGAAGAGTATAAGCTTGTGATCTTGACTCTTCATCTTAGATTTATGAGTGTTATTTCCTCTTGTCTTAGCAGTACAATAGTGCAAACCCTGTGGAGTCTCTGATTGGAATGATTGTTTTCATATTTTCCTATGTGGGGAAGTGTTTGCAGACAACATGTGTAACACAAATCACAAAAGAAGAAACATTGTCATTGGAAAAGAAGTCTAAAATATAGACAAATAAGGGAGATTAGTATAATCCATAAGGAATTCTACTGTGCCAAACCCTCCCCTGCTTCCTGATGTAGGAAGAGCGTGTCGGGATGGTAGGGTCCACCATAAGACTCAGTTCTGAGAGTTAAATGAGTTGTCTGGTACTCACTTGATATCCAGCCATTTCATCTTAGCATATCTTTCACTTTTTCTTCTAACTTTTGTCTCTTTAATTATTCCTTGTCTCCCAACAATTTATGTGTCAGAGTCCAGTTTGACAAGCGATTGTTGGTGATTTCTATTCATTTTCTTCCTTCCTTCCTTCTTTCCTTCCTTCCTTCCTTCCTTCCTTCCTTCCTTCCTGCCTGCCTGCCTGCCTGCCTGCCTGCCTGCCTGCCTGCCTACCTGCTTGCCTGTCTCTCAGTCCCCACCCCACCCCTGTTCTCTCTCTCTCTCTCTCTCCCTCCCTGTCTTTCTCTCTCTCTCTTCCTTTTTTGGTCTGAGCCTGGAATTCCAACTCAATATCTAACATTTTTGCTTATTGGCTGGTGCTCTACCACCTGAGCCATGCTTCCAGAAAAGGAGTTATCAGGAATATCAAGGCTGAAAATCATCAGAAATCTATTAGCTCCCAATGCTGCAGGTCTGAGGCATGAGCTAAGTTGGGCTGTGATTCCTAGGTTATGGGGAGGAGTCCACATAATTCATTCAAGCTATGATCAGCATTCAGCTCTTTCATCCTCAGATGCTTGGTGATAATCAGAGGGAAGATGCTTTCTACTTCTTAAGGCCACTCATTTTCCTTGATGGTTGGGTCCCTTGAGTGCTTGGGCCTCAAGTCACCAACTGCAAAGCAAATCATCCTGTTTTAATCTTTGATTTCTGCTGCCAGTGTGGGGAGGGCCTGTCTGCGTTTAAAGAAATTTATATAATTAGGTGAGGCCCATTCATGTTATTTCCAGATTTCAGGTCAACTACTGCAGAGCTTTAATTACACCTGCAAAAATCTTTTACAACAGTGGTTGCTTTAGCAAACAGGGGAGAAGAATCCAAAGGAAAGGGAGGCATCTTCAAAAGACTCCTTATTAGGTTGACCATGATTTTTTTATGTCATGTAAAACTCAAGCAGTTCCATGCTTGATAAGATACTAAGTAAATATTTCTTTACCTGATCTTTATATGTATGCAAGTGTGAATAGTATCACAATTTAGATTCCAGCTATGTCATCTTACACATTTCTGTTAGGTAGAACTGAGACTATAGGTAAACAGAAATTTATTTCACCCAAATAAAATAGTTTGGGATAATTAGCCTTCACTTTCTATCCATGATTGTTAAGAGGAAGTTTTTTTTTCAAAGTCTCAACTATCAGCATCTGATATTTGTGCTCTGGGTTCAAGTTACTCTCACAACTTGATTTATACATTACAAAAAGGATAGTCACAAGCATTCTCTTTTAATGCTCACAGTATCCAAGGGAATTAATAACTTTATTGTCCAGACAGAAATTTGAATCTCATATTACTAAGTATTTTGTTACTCTTCAATCTTTATACACAAAACTTTCTGTTCCTCCCCCCACAGTATAACCCCTGTTGTCACTGTATTTGATGTTGGTGTCTTGTATCTTGTATATACACTTCTCTAGCTTGGGGAGGGGAAGGGGAAAAACAAAATACTTAAATAGGGATACAGGTTGATCCATTGTAACAAGGAGATGTACAAGACACTATGTTGAAAAAGTAACTTCACAATTTAGGCAGGGAGGTGGGAGGGAAAGGGAAGAGTGTAGTTGTGGAGCTGGAAGGGAAGGGAAAGGAAGGGAAGGGAAAAACAAAGAAGGAGGTAACAATGTTTGATAGGAAATGCACTCATTACCTTGTCCATGTAACTGTAACCCCTCTGTACAGTATTTTTACAATAAAAAAAAGTAGTTTAAAAACAAGCAATTAGCTCTGAAAATAAAAAAGGAGGGCAGTGGTAATGATAAAAGTGACAAACTAAATGCAATGAAGACTCTTTTTAAAAATTTTATTGTCAAGTTGATGTACAGAGGGGTTACAGTTACATAAGTACATTTCTTGTCTAACTTGTTACCCCTTCCCCACATTTTTCTCTCTCTTGCCCTCTGCCATCCTCTCCCTCAAGTTGTACAGATCATTTGCAACATATTCTCTTTTGAGTATCATTGCTGCATAGGTTTCCCCTTTGTCCTTTCACTCATCATCTTGTTGTTCTCCTTCCCTTCCCTACTTCAGATAAACACATAAACAATACTCAGGGTACCAAAGTCAAGTACAATGACAACAGGGGAAGAACACCTAGGGGAAAAACCACAAAAGAAAAAAGAAATAATATAGTAGATTGAAAACAACAAGAAGAAAAATCCTCTTATGTCTTGAAGTTCCTTTCATTTAGCATCATCTTACATGGTCATATGTGCATAGCTATTGAGCTATTCTGTTCATCTGCTAAGATTCTTCTAGGTGTATACTAATTATTACAAATAAGAGAAACCATGGGACCTATTTTTCTTTGGGTTTGGTTTACTTGTCTTATATCCCTATTAGGTTTTCAAGTAACTTGTTTAACCAGCTATAAAACATCGTGTGCTGACTACCTACAAGTACAGGAATGCAAAAGTAGTATCTTGAAACAAGCAGTATACTATACATGCCTCTAATTAGTACCTAAGAAATGGTGACCATTTATTTTCTTCTAGGCTTTTGTACTTGTTCCTATATTTTTAAAATAGTTTTTAAAGTTATTGTTTTCATAATTCAGTGATCAAGAATTAAGCTATTTCCAAGCCTCCAAAAACACCCTAAATGCAATTTAATAGAGTCAGGGTTGTTTTTAAGAAGTATTTTCAAAGATAATTGAATTTAGCAAACTCAAAAATGAGCATACATACCTAGAGGTGAAAAAAAGACCTGAAACTGTCCAATAATGGAAGATGTATGCGCAGAAATCTAAAAACATGTTTGTATTTCTGATGAAGCTATCAACACCAACCCCTCCCTAAATCATTCCTTCTTCTAATGTTGTTCAAAGTTCAACATCTTTTCCATCACTCACTTTCCTTCCTCTCTGACATTCCCTTTCACTTAAAAAATCCTTTCCATGATATCCTTACATCATAGTTCATTTCATTGTCAGCAGACAATAAGACAAGGCTTTTTTGGAATACATCCCTGCATTTGCTAATCCTAGACTCAGTCGCTTAATGGTTTCCATAATCCTATAAGTGACTCTGAGCTTCACCTAGACCTTCATTTTGACATTCAGCTGTGAGATGTCATAGGAACTGTCACTTTTTTCCCTAAAGAAGATAAATGGATTGTAGCAATCTTTCTGTTGTGATGATCTTAAATAGGAAAAACATGCATACAAAATCTATCATGACATATTGAGGAATAATGAGCTAGCCAAACTCTGCATTTCCTTGAACATTCTGAGCCACACAAATTTGAACAAAGTATTTGATATACAAATAAGCCAGTTCTGTAATAGACATTGCCACTGTGTCTTACACATGCTGCATAGTTCAGCCAGCTGCATGAAAGAGATGGGGGAGACAGGCTTTGTTTTCAGTGATAGAGATCCAAAAAAATTATTGTTGTTGCTCTGTAATAAACAAATGCGGCCTAAGGAAAATCTGTTTTCATTATAGGTGGGAATTTTGTTCCTAAACCAGATATGTGCACAAATATGTTCTATTACCTTTGAAACCAGTAGCTGCCACAATGCTTAAACTTGGCAAAGATTAGCTCAATCGTGTGAAGAATATAAATAGTTTAAATTTTAGGATCTAAGAAGAGATTGGAGTAAGATTAGTATAGTGCTTATTGCATCCTTCTATCCCTTTTTGTCAGTTGCAAGCTAGAATAATAAGATATAAATATTTATCATCCCCTTTTTAACCTTTAGAAAGGTTAACCCAAGTGTAAGTATAGAGCCCAAACTTTATTTTATAATTACTTGTTTGTAAGACTCAATAAAATGGGTGATTGCGTAAGTCTTAAACATACAAATAAGGGGAATTTTAGAAATTCTTTTCGACAGTTTGAATGATACCAAATAACCCTATTAAATATGATTGTAGTTAAATTGAATATGGAATGATCAACACATATTAGAACACATATATTTAAACTTGACTCTTTTCTCATTAACCAATTACTCTCAGATATCGGTGTATTAGAAGGTAAAATATTACTGCAATCAAACCAAATTTATATGTTGTTACAAACTGTAGTTTTTCTCTCTAAGAATATATACTTCTGTTAATGCCTTTCCAATTTTTCAAGTTTTTATGTCCTGACCTCAAGCATAAATAATAAATCAAACCTATTTCTTCACTCGAAACAAAAACAAAATTGTGTTTTATGCAGAAATGATCTAAATGCTAATATTCTGAATTCATGCATACCTCTAAAAAATGAACAAATAAAATGCAGTTGAGAATCCAATGCATATCCTACAAAATTAAGAAGAGTGAAAAAAAGGTGGGTAAAGAAGGATGGATGAGAATTTTCAGAGATGACCTTTATCAAGATATATTGTGTTCATAAAATGCTCTGTTAAATGGTAACTCCTTTGTACAACTACTTAAAGATAATAATAAAAAAGAAAAGGAGTAGTGATGAACTCCCTGGTGAACCACACAGAATGGATTCCATAATTGCACTGTATACAGCTTGTTTTCATAGCAAGTGATAAAGTAATCAGGTAATGAGATGACACAAGGCAAGAGAGAAAATGTGTAAAACCAGTATATTTGGAAATATTATTTAATGTGAACATCAAAAGACCAGTTACTTATTCAGTTCTTATTTTGTAGAGTCATTGTGATAGCCCGTACAGAACAGGTAAAGAGAAAGTAAGGAAGAAGAAATGCTTGATGCCTGCGATTTAAGAACACAATGTTAGGTGAGGGGGGAAAATGTGAGCAAGGCCCTGCAGAAGACATGGGCAAGGCCATGACAGATGAGTTTGGATTACAAGGAAACGATGAAGCATGGGATCACAGAGGTGATACTGAGCTAGTTTCTCAAGAATTTTCAATATATCAGATAGAGGCTAGAGAACTGGAAATTAATGGAAGGTGAATCGCAGCAGAAGAAGCAGAAATTATAATCCCCAGGATTATAAAGAGTGGTTTGTCTCCACTACAGTGATCTATGTGAAGGAATTATATACAGAATGATCACAGCTGCATCAGTGCTGCATTTTTACAGCCCTGTTTCAGGAGGAGCACTTCATTGTGACTTTCCAGCAGCTCAAATCACAGAATTTATGACACACAGACCTTCTCCAACTACTGGATATTTCTTCATAAGCCAAAAGAGAAGCTTCATTTGCTCATCTTGTTTAACTATTAATACATTTCAAGAGCTATAATTTAATGGACACTCGCTTCAATCCTGTGTCTAGAATTTCACTTGCCCCATTTGCTTTACACAACACCAGGAGGAAAAGAGTTGCATCTCCTTGTATGTCTGAGAAAACCGAGGCACAGAAATGCTGAGTCAGCACATGGTTTGCCTTATTATAGGGACTAGAGTCCACCCATCACTAATATATGCAAATAGAAATCCCAAAGGAGAGGGAATCTTAATTATTATTATTGCCATCAAGCACTATTATTATTATCATTATCATTGTAGTGGTACTGGCATTTGAGTTCTGGTCCTTCCACTTGAATCATGACCCTTCTCCCTCACCTCACCTTTTCTATTTTTGTTGTAGTTAGTTTTTAGCTATAGTCTTGTGCTTTTTCCCATGTCTGCACTATGATCCTCCTACTATTCTTCCCAAAATAGCTGGGATTACAAACATATACCATCACATCCAACTAGTTCATTTAAATGAGACATCACTAACTTTTTCTTTCCCAGGCTAGCCTTGATCTATGTTTGTCTTGACCTCAGTTTCTTGAGAAGTCACCATATGTGGTTCAAGAGTGATTCTTCAACAGTTCATGTGTGTGTATAGGTTTGTGCATATTGTATATTTATTGTAAATTTATAGTCTCATGCTTGTTATCTTTAAAGACATTTCAACAAGATGAAACCAATATTACTCTACAATGATAGTGAGTTCCCAAGTCCTAAATTCTTAATAATCTTATCAGCTTCTTTATAATACTTCTTTGTTTTTCTTGATGTTTATAATAAACCCTCATCAAAATGCAGGAATTAAAACAATGAATCTATAATTCAGTTATTCATAATAAATATTTGATAGTGTCAGCTCCTTGATCAAATGATGTGACTGATACAAAAGTAAATTAAATATGATCCTTACTTTCAAGAAACTTAGACTCTACAATGGAAGATGCCCATATAAGAGAATTAAAGTATAGGTTAAAGTAAATGGCTGTGGGAGAAAAGAGGAAGGGGCAATAATGCTCTAACTGTAATAGTAATTTACAGAAGCTACAAAAGAACTAAAAATGGAAGGACAATCAGAATGTCTTCTTATTTTGTGTGAAATATAAGCACATCCCTCAAGCCCATCAGCCTCATCTTTCCATCTGTGGAACTGAAGGGTTGCAGTAGATGGCTCCCAAAGTTCCTTCCAGTTCCAACACATAGAGACCTGGAAACCCTATCCAGACCTGAGAATGGAGGGCTGGCCTGCAATGTGGCTTCTGCATGAAAATGTGAAAGAGAATAGACAGTGATGGACTGGGCAGGTAGCTTGAGGAAAGTATATACAATGTCTCAAATGTCATACTAAGTCCTTTAGGTTTTGCTAAAGTTTTCTAACAGCCAAAATAGAGGAGAAGGATTAGAGAACCATTGAGCATAACTGAAAATCAATCTTGCATATATGCAGTGGAATAATGTGAAGAAATCAGAACTTCTCTAACCTCTATTTAATCAGAAAATCTGGAAAAAAACAAAACCAAACCAAAAGGTCAATTCTGTTTCAAAAAATTGAAAAGAAGAAATTTGGGTCCTTAATGCTCCAAGAACAATCTTGAAAAACAGAAAATAACTAATCCTCGGGTTACATAAAAGATATAACAAATAAAATTTAATAAGCAAGATAATGTGATCATTTAAGCACCATGTTTAGATATGCTATACAGAACTTGAATAATTTCACACCCACATAACTGCTTATACAGAATCTTAAATTCTCCTTTAACTTGCAATAATGTTTGCCCATCTGAAATTTTTCCAACTTGTTTTTACCACAATAGCAATGCCATAGTGCAGATGCAGCTGGCAGTGACCATTAGTGACCTTAAGAACAGCTGGACTTCTATTTTTATTTCTGCAAAGCCCTTCTTTTTTCAGCTAGATGATGCTTTTTGAGCCAAAACTAAAATGTAGGTATTGTGTTAATACATGTATATTTTACACAATGAAGTCTGTGTGTATAGACATAACAACACACACTCACATATATGTAATGTCACGTATAGAAAATCATCAGCAAACCAATTTAGAATATATAACTGAATCACATCACTTTCAGCTCCATTTAGGCTTATGCTAAACGTATCTTGTCCACACCCTTCCAAACAGATATAGTATATTCACTTAAATTATATCTGGTGTTAAAAGATAGATTCAACAACAACAAAAAAGAGATTTGACCTATATGGCAGATATTCATGGACAACTCAAGCTCTAAACTTTATTTCAGTTGACTAGAAAGAATAGAGAAAACAGCAGACCTTGTCTTTATTTGGGCAATTGCATTTTTATTCTCATAATATTCAAAAGGGGAAAAAATTCAAATTAATGTTAATAGTCTGTGAGTTTATTCAGGATATTTGTACATAAAGGTATTCATCAACAATGCAGACCTTTGATTTCTGAATGCTGTGTTTCTGTCATATTTCTGAATGTGTGTTTTGCAGAGACAATTTTCATTTAAATATATAATGGAATTGTTATATATATATATATACATTACATATATGTAAATATGCTTGGAATATAATGTTATATGTAATTTGTATTATATAATAAAATATGAACTTTGGCAAAGTGAGTTCTCAGAGAAGGCTCCTCAGTGGTAGGTAGAAATTCCTTAGTAGTTGCTAAGGTCATCAAGCTAGCAGTGAAATTCTGCTTATCAGAAAGAGAAAGGAAAGATGTTGTGACTTCTCTATACATCGTTTACAACATAAGTAGAATGGCTGTCTACAAAAAAAAGTATTTTATGCTTGAGAAATCAGTCTACAAAGAATATTGAATGTCAGGGCATTCAATGTGTGTGTGTGTGTGTGTGTGTGTGTGTGTGTGTGTGTGTGTGTGCTGAACCTGGGCTTGTGTGTGTGTGTGTGTGTGTGTGTGTGTGTGTGTGCTGAACCTGGGCTTAAACTCAGGGGCTCAGTGGTGTCTCTGAGGTTTTTTTGTTTTTTGTTTTTTTGCTCAAGGCTAGTGTTCTACCTAGCTGTGAGCCACAGCTTCATTTTTTGCTTTTTTTTTTTGGTGGTTAATTAGAGATACGAGTTGCATCGAGTTTCTTTCTTGAACTGGCTTTGAACCATGATGCTCATATTTTAGCATCCTGAGTAGCTATGATTTATAGGCATGAACTACTAGTGTCCATTTTGAGCAAATGAAAAAAAACACATTAAAATCTGAACATTTTTGATCAAATGAAAAAATTAAAATCTGAACATTAAAATAAGTATCTAAATAATAACCTATAAACTTAAGCTCCTCATTTAAGAAAAGTTCACAAGTGTTCATTTTTAGCCTGATTTTTTTTCTAAAGGAAGGAAGATTGTGTGGCAGGAATTAGAAACTATGTATCTAATTTTTATAGTCTTTATATTTATATCCTTATATTCTTTTACTCTTATATTCTTTCTAGGAGCACATATCCAAAGCCTTATTACTCTCCAAGAACAAGAGCTTCTTGATCAGTGGGCTGTGTGTATCTCTCTGAACTGCTACAGTGTATGTCATAAAAAGGAGTTTGTTTACTTTTATTATGTTGACCCTTTAAAAATAAAGCACTGAAAATCTATTCATGAATAGTTCCACCACATGAAAAGCATGGTACATGGCACAATTTCCCAACCCCAATGTCTAGAAAGGGAAGAAGATCACCGTGTGTCTATAACACAGGAGCATGACTATTACCCCAAGCAGAGCTCTTCCCTAGAAATCACAGGTCCAGGTATTAGATGGAATAGCAAAGATTTGGTTTGTCTGGGTTGTATCTGTAATGCTACACATCATACTTTAAGAGTTGGCAAATCTGATCATACAGGAAATGACATAATGATATAATAATATCTTGTCACACTGAGACTCACCTGATTCTCATACATGCCACAATAAGAGGTACAAAGCATGTGCTGTCCACAGCTGTTTACCTCCCCTAAACTTCACTCCGTGTTGAGGTAGAATTAAGTGGTAAAGAAAAGTGAAACAGACAGGCATTGTGTCTCATGCCAACATTCCCAGCACTTAGCAGGCTGAGGCTGGAGGATTGTGAGTCTAAGGCCAGACTGGGTCATACAGAGAAAATCTACCTCAAAACAAGGAGAAAAACACTGAAATGCAATCAGTGTCCAAATAGCCTCTGTATCTGATGATAGTGTAAATGGCTTTGTGGGGGGCAGGGAAAGGGTATGTGAAGATTGGTCAAAGGAGATTTAAGTTTCTCTTACTCTATCTAGTAATACTGGGTTATAATATCAATGTGATCTAATCAGTGGTGCATAATTTTTCAGTATCTAATATGTTCTCTATTTTTGAGCACATTAATCATTCTCTTTTGCATAAAATCTAGTCTGGGTATAAATCATCACCATCCCATTAAGATGTAAACTTCCTAAGAAAATATAAGTTGAGGCAAGTTTTGTCTTAGGGGAGCAGAATTAATGTGGAAAGAAATTAATCTACCTATAAAGATTGCAAGAAGAATTCTAAAAATATGACTCAAAGCTAGTTTAGTTAAAGCCTGAGTAATTTAGGGAAACTGCCTAGGCAAGTAATTGGTATTGTACCAAGACTAAATATTTCACAGTTACATTTGCTCTTGCCTAAAAATAAAAACTAGAGCAATACAAGGGAAAACTGCCAAGACTGAAAATAATATGCAGCAGCTGTAAGTAATTGGGAGTGATCATCATAATGAGACAGGATGTAAGATATGTGTTAAAACCAGATTGGATCTTCCTGTTGACAACTGGAAGAAATCCCAAAGGTTTAAACCCCACACCTAGCCTGGGCACTTGTAAGAGAAAGTACCTCCAAAAGCAATCTTGGAATTAAGTCAGCCATTCAACCACTCTTTATATATGTAACCGACTGTTCTCCTGGCAAAGCTTGAGGGAAGAAAAGGAAAGGACCATTCTCCCTGAACTTGAGACTGGAAGCCAGAGGAGATTATTCAAGCATGTAGCAGAAAATGAATGGCACTGAAATGATATCCTTTCAAAGAAGCCAAGAAAATGTAGAAAACTGATACTTTTATATGCTAAAATGGAGGCTAACTCTGTAAGAACAAAGATTCTTCCATTGAACCAATATAGGTAAAGAAGGAAGCAAAATGTACTTGTTCTATAGAAAACTCCTCAAGCCAATCAGAAAGTTCCATGGGGACAGGGACCATCTCTCTTCTGTTCATTAGCTCAGAGTGTCTGGCACATAGCAGACACTTGCTAAATAAATGAGCTGATGCAGAAAATCTTGCTAATATTTGAGGGAGTGCTTATGGCTTGTTAGATGGAGTATTGGGTGGTTTACATGTATCAACACATTTAATCTCCTCAGTAACTTGAGATCACACCAATCTTCATTCCCAGATGATGACAGTGAACTAAGCAAAATGAAGAAAAATATCTAGTTTAGTACAGTTTGAAATGAGTGGAGTACCAATTCAAACCAATATCTTCTCTCCTCCAAATCTCTATATTAAATACAATGATATATTATAAAAACAGAATGGTAGCTTTAGTGTGGTCTTGTTTTGTGAACTTAGTTTTAAAAGGAAATTACAAAGAATAACAAGCAGTCCTAAATTTTGAACTGCAAAGGACACCAAAGCAGTCTCCTGATGCAAACCTTTATTTTATCACTGGCTTTTATCTGAAATAAATGGTCAGTATGAAACTGTGCAATATACTATTCAAAGACTGATAATCATCTCATTCTACTTGCAATCTTCACCTTTAATCTCAAAAATAAGTATATAGTGGTAACGAAACAGAACTATGCAGCCATCATACATTGTGCCTTAAGCATAAAACAATTCATTCGAATGAACATTGAAGTGAAATATTTCATACAAGTGATCTCAAAATATACAAATGCTAATATAGGAATATTTTCTCACATTTTTCAATACACATCTCGAATATATTTGATGGAAGATACAAATACAAAATGATAGGAAGGAGTGATTTGTAAGTTCAAAATGAAAAATAGCATAATTCTAAGTCCAAGGAAAGATAATTATAGGTTAAAAAGAGATCTTTTCTGAAATCAGGTGTAAACAGATGATTAATCATTTTTGTTAAAGAGTTTGTGAAGAGCTTCATGAGCTCTTGTTATTTTGAATGTTTAAGAATGAGTAAGACTTTCATAAGGAAAGAGGGGGAATAATGTCAACTAGGCTTAAGGATGTAATGTGTGCAAATGACACTGACAAGGTATTCATAAAATGGCTGTGTGATTGGAGTTAAGAGTGTCTATGAGTACAGTAAGTTGGCTATGGCCAGTAAACTAAGATCCCTGGATGGTAGACTACGAAGCTTTGGTTTGCCCCAACAGGCAATAGGACATTCGTGAAAGCTTCTGAGCTAACATCGACTTTTACTTTTGCTTCCTCTATTACAACCTGTTGTCCCCAGAGTAGTCATTTAATCATTTTTAAATATTCAAGGGTTCACATGCACTTTGTATCACTCAAAAGGAAACTAAACAAAGCCTTCAGCATAACTGTGCCTCTGATTATACCATCTATCCCTCCTACTTTTATTTAAGGTGAATATCACCTTAATATTTGCAGACAATTAAAAACATTATAGAGAACCTATAGCAGATCTAACTCTCAGAAGCACATCTGGGTAGTGCCTAAGGAATTTAGTTCTAGGGAATAGACCTAGGATAATGAATTAATATCTAGAGGGGAGGAAGGAGGGAAAGGAGGGGAGAAAAGAGAGAGGAAAAGAGAGCTATTACTTGAGCATCTACTAGGCACCAGACTACATGTCAGGAAACAGAACAATAAGACATCACCCAGTGCTAGCAATGAATATGTAAAAAAATTTTGCAATGTATTATCAAACTACTACAAAGAAATATATATTGTGATCTAAGAATGTAAAGGGGTAATCACTTTTGAAGTAGAAGGGATTTGGAAGGATTGCTTTACCATATATTTAAAAGACAGATTTTGAGGATTATTAATACCCTAGGCATTTAGGTTCTACTTAATTTATCATGGTAACAGAAAGAAATTGACCTTTTCTTTGTATGTTTAGCTTTTTAAAAACCTCTACTGAGTTATGAAGACATTTCAAATATTTATTTATTATACTCAAGGTTTTAAAAATGAACAGCAGTGATCTGCAGTTATTCAGATGCTCATACAGTAATTAACTTTTTATTCATATTTCATTTATAGTTCTATAAATGTTCTTCTAGGATATCATCAAGAGAAAGTAAGATATTCCATGGTTTTAATTAGATTTCTTGTATGTCAGATAAATACTAAAAAGCGATCTATTCAGTAACAGTCTTGCTTTATCAGCTCCTTTTTTAATTTTTACAACAGCCTATTTGTTGCACCCATTTATGCATTAAATAGTTGAGTTTCCTCTCTCCTTATGAAAAAGCAGTAGCTTCAGTATTGGAATCTCACTCATTTTAAGTCAACAATTGCAGAGTTGTGAACTCTCCCCCCTGGTGGAGGCCAATGAACCTTTCATCCCCTTTAATTTCGTAGAAGTATAAACAACACAGTTTATTCTTCTTGTTGCATGTCAACATAGTCATTTGTGATAGTTCTATTAAAAAATGGCCAGCTGGTAATTCAAACTCAGTGCAACTAAACTTCTCTAGATGTGAATTATGGATTCTTTCTTTATGGCAGTATTCAATCTCTACTACCAAATAATGCTTTAAAATCCAAGTAGTTAAAATATGTGGGTTAATTTTGTGTTATTATTGTTGTTGTTATTATGGTAAGAAGAATCCTTCAGGAGCAAATCTGGGGATGCCTGTGACATTTAATTTTCAGAACATAATATAACTCATACAAGGAGGCAAGTATATTCTTATGAAGTAAAATGGAACCACTCCAAAAACTTCAGCCATATCCTAAATTAATTTTTAGATGTTCAGGGAAATTCAGCATGACTCTTAGCCAAGTACCACATGTATCAAACCATGATATTTCTAACACACAAATATAGTTACACATTCAATTGCTTCAAATTCTGCACATTTTCCTTCAGCACAGAAATATAAATGCTTTCCATTACAATCAAGGCCAATGCACCTGCCTAGATCTCCACTTTCAATCCTCTCCCCTTCTGGCCTCAAACTTCATGGTTAAGCAAGACCAATCTAATTTTATATTCTTGAATTATATCCACTCTCTCTTTTCCTCTAGCTTTTCATGTGCTATTTTCTCTATCCAAATAACAGTTTTTTTAGGTATAATACTTTTTTGTCGGTAGTGGGGCTTGAACTCTGGGCCTGGATTCTGTCCCTGAGTTCTTCAGCTCAAGGTGAGGGCTCTACCACTTGAGCCTCAGCACCACGGGGTACAGCACTTTTAACATTACTCCCTTGCTCAGGCAGATTTAAATGTTCATTTTCTGGTTTACTACAATTTACATGTGCAACTCTAATGTTCATAGTTTTTATTATGATTTTTTGAATATTGTTTTCTACAAAGGCATTAAGAATTTCTTTCTCCACCCCTCACATTTTATAAAATGTCTATCTGATTAAAGAGATTTCAAAATATATGTATGAGCAAATATGTCAATGAATACAAATATTTACAATTCATATAAGAGGAATACCAATGTTAGTAACTGTTTGTTGAATAGCCCAGGGCTAGACCCATGCAATGGGTATTCATGCTTAATTGGCTATTCTTATGACAGTTCTGCCTTATTGCATTATTTCTATTGTGGTCATGAGAAAGCCAAAGCTCTGAGACGTTAATCCAACAGGCCATACATTCTCATAGAGCAAAATCAGATGCGAACCTAATTCTGTCTGACCCCTAAAGCCAATACTCAACTGTACAACCAGCTGCCTTTTGATTATTGTTAAGATCCTGAAAGACTCAAATTAGATTTTGATTTAATCTTTTCCATTTCTTTCCAGCTCCAAGTACAGCCCAGTATGGAATTACCGGGAGCGCTGACGTTCTTTTCTCCTGCTGGTACCTTGTGTTGACACTGTCCTCTTTCACCAGCATATTCTACCTGAAGAATGCCATTCTACAATAAATTTAAAGACCCATAAAAGGCTTTTAAGGATTCTCTGAAAGTGCTGATGGCTGGTTCCAATCTGGTACAGTTTGTTAAAAGCAGCGTGGGATGTAATCAGCAGTGCTTACATGGGATGATCGCCTTCTGTAGAATCGCTCATTATGTAAATACTTTAATTCTACTCTCTTTTTTTTTTTTTGATTAGCTACATTACCTTGTGAAGCAGTACACATTGTCCTTTTTTTAAGACGTGAAAGCTCTGAAATTACTTTTAGAGGATATTAATTGTGATTTCATGTTTGTAATCTACAACTTTTCAAACGCATTCAGTCATGGTCTGCTAGGTTGCAGGCTGTAGTTTACAAAAAACGAATATTGCAGTGAATATGTGATTCTTTAAGGCTGCAATACAAGTATTCAGTTCCCTGTTTCAATAAGAGTCAATCCACATTTACAAAGATGCATTCTTTTTTTTCTTTTTTGATAAAAAAGCAAATAATATTGCCTTCAGATCATTTCTTCAAAATATAACACATATCTAGATTTTTCTGCTCGCATGACATTCAGGTTTCAGGAATGAGCCTTGTAATATAACTGGCTGTGCAGCTCTGCTTCTCTTTCCTGTAATTTCAGCATGGGTGTGCCTTCATAAAATAATATTTTTCTCTTTGTCTCCAATGACTTCAAAATGTTTTAGAAATCCTACAATTTGGAAGCAAAAATAAACCACAATGATAAAGTTGAACTTTATCCTCTCTAAAGAACGAAGGAGCTATCAGACCGTATTGCTTCATTACCAGTGGGGTTTGAGGATTTTGCCCCACAATAACTCAGTTTTCATGATGAAAAACAATTTAATAACATGACAGCAAATGTACCATATGATTTCTGTAGTTGAAATTAAATGTTAGATCCTCTGTGGGAAATAATTCCCTTTAAAATGACAGCACAGTCTACTCAAGAGGTTATCTAGCAATACAACATCTTTTCTCTCACCATTCCACGCCAAATTGTAAAGATGATTTGGCAGAAAGGACAGAGTCCAATCACCTAATACTACATGAGTTGGTAAAGGTTCCACATGAATTTGGCTTTGTTAAGGTTAGGTTAGGATGACAGAGTGCTCTTGAAGACAGGAGCATTTTACATATATTCTGTCTGAAAACACCATTCAGTTAATAGTCTTAAATACACGTTATATTTTGTAAAATAAAGTTCCAAAATGTATTATAACACATACTCTATGTTAATAGGAAGCAGATCAATCCCCAAAGTAACTGATCCTTCAATAAAATCTTTTTATAGCCATTTCAGCTCAAAGTGAAGCCAAAAACTTACCATGCTTTATTTCTTCTTACATGACATATGTAAGATGTGATCCACTAAAAACAGGACATCAGTAATGAGAATACATTAAGATACATTACCTATTAAATTATTGTGAGTATTACATTTTTCTATGTAAAAAACAAAAACTACATTTTTGAAGGAAAATGCTGTTAGTCTAACTCTTATATTACAGGAATAGGCCAATGGTCTGACTTTTTAACCAAAGAAAGACCATAGCCTTGAAAGCCATTTTACAGGTTTGATGAAGTTGCCAATTTCAGCACACCTAGATTTCTACCAATAGTCACCTTTTGCAAGTCATAACAATGACAAGAATTTTTACAGAGGTCATACATATATGCGATAAGTAATTATGTCCTCGGAGAGATAAGTAAAAATTGTTACCTTTTTCAAATAAATTTAGATCCAAAGTAAATCATAAACATATTTTAATTAGAAAACTAAATCATAAATGAGGGGATGTAAATATACAGTCTTCCCACAAAATGGCAATAATATGACATAATACTATTAAATTTACTAGCTGTAAAGAATTTATGACACACTGACTAATGTATTAAAGTGGGTTTTTTTAAAATATGGCATTTAAACTTATTATTTATTTGCTTTTTTAAAAAAGATCTTTGTGGAATTGGTGAGCAAACTACAAAATATTTTCTTTGTATTGCAGCTTTAAAGTGGCACACTCCATAATAATCTACTTACTAGAAATAGTGGTGCTACCACAAAAGTGTTAACCATCTGTACCATTGTTTGAGAGAAAGAACCAGATCAAGAATGCATATTATACAGTGATTGTTTTCCTAGAGATAAAAATACCTCCTCTTTGTAAGGTTCGTAGGGTAAATGTGAGGTAAATTGAGGTATAAACTATGGATGAACCAAATAATTAGTTCAAAGTGTTGTCATGATTCCGAATTTGTGGTCTGGTGTTTTTCCATAGGATGTGACAGAAGTACAGTCATAGCTCAGTAGCTATATGTATTTGCCTTTCTGTTAGAAGAGACTTTCTTGAGTGGCATTTTTAAATAGAGGAGGTATTCACTATGTTTTTCTGTATCACAGCAGCATTCCTAGTCCTTAGACCCCCCTGGACAGAGTGAAATCATGAGTATTTATGAGTTCAATATTGTTCAAATAAGGCTACAGTATTTGCTTTTTTGTGTGAATGTATTGCATATAATGTTCAAGTAGATAATTTTACATTTATGGACATATGAAATGTCTGATTATTCCATTTTATCAGTCCTGACTGTACAAGATTGTTACAATTTCAGAATAGCAGTTTTATAAATTGATTTATTATTTGATCTATAACGAGTTTTTAGCTATTCATTCAGCATTATATTTTCCACAAGTTCCATTTGTGGGATTCCTTTTGTTGCCCCTAAAGTTTTTTTTGCAAAGATGAGAAATAAAGAACAGTTGAGAAAGAAGAATGAAGAGAAAAAATGGTATACAGGAAGGACAATAAAAGGAAGAGAGAAGAAAAGATTAGAGGGAAGGAAGAATGAGAATTAAGGGTAGTTAACTTACCCATTTGCATTCTCAGTTTAACAGCAAATGGTGTAATTATATTTTCTGATTACCTTATTTGAAATGTAAGTCCAGTTACACCATTAAGTTCCTATTGTGCAACAATTACACAATGAAAAGTACTGCCCAAGCTATATTGTATGCTTTTTTGAGACACTAAGATTTGAGAGGGAGAATTTCAAACATAAAGTCACTTTTGGGGGATTTGCAACTTCACTGAAAAATTAATGCTACATTGTAACATGTAAGCTATATCTAGAAAGTAGACTGGAGAGCTAAGAAAATTACCCAGATAATTCAGAACAAAATATATACATATATATATATACATAAGTACCCCTATGTGTGAAGTCAGAAAACGCTGAAAAACTGAACTATCAAAGTCAATCATCTATACTGATCAAATTGCCGAATAATTGTTAATTTACCCATTGTGCTTAGCTTTGTGACACAGCAAAAAGTTACCTATTTAATCTTTTCAATAAAAATTGTTTTTTTTGAAATCCAGAAATGATTAAAAAAGAGGTCAGGTTTTTAACTATTTATTGAAGTATGTGGATGTACAGTATTTCAATAGATATGAATATGAATAAATGGTATGCCTTAAGATCCTTTGAATATGTATTTACTTTAAAGACTGGAAAAAGTCCTTCCCGTCTTTTAGTAAAACATCCATATTTCATAATCTGATGTAAAATATGTTGTACTGTTTCCAATAGGTGAATATAAACTCAGTTTATCAAGTAAAATATGTATTTGACTGATTTTGAAATTCTATTAGTATAAGAGAATGAAGATATCATCACTAAACATGCCCCTGCCTTTCTCTTCATTTTTTTTCTCCATTACATCCATTATGATCACGGTTTTTTGGTACTCAAAATTCTACGAGCAGAAAACTTTTGATGATACAGTTTCCAAGAACTCTATACTATATCTGTCCTCTCTTGGGATTCCCAAAGGATTTGACCAACTCTCTATTTCTATCCTAAAACAATTGTTTAGAAACTTTTCTAGCTGAAATGAAGCAGAGTTAGTAATAGAAACTGATGATAAAATTCTGGTCTTGCACTTTAAGGAACTGAAGTTAAAATACCTGTAGAAGTAGGTGGAGTATAATTTCTTAAGAGAGCTGGGTATAAAAAAATGAAGAATGTAGACATTCCTCAAGATATTTAAATATAATTTATTTTAAACATGTTGCATTCATGATTTGGCTGAGAGCCCTAATTACTATCATATGCACATGAATCCACTGCAGATGAATGATTTATACTCCTCTCTCAAGCCTGTACCTTTGTGATGGTAAACTAAAAAAGTTAGAATCTGGGATAAGATCAAACTAACAACCAACCATAAAAAAGATCCAATTAGGTTTAGGAAGTTATTTTGAAATATGGGTGTTATTGCTATATGTATCAAATGTACTGCTATATGTATCAAATGCCTCTTTTCCAAACACTGATTCCCCCCTGGGGGAAAAACTGAAAACACACTAACATATCTGATTTTTCCACTGCCACATTATATCTTGACTTTTCCACCTTTGTCCTAAATGCAATTATAGAAATAGTTGAAGAGCTGAGGGACAGCGCCCAGGCCCAGAGTTCAAGCCCCACAACCTACAAAAAAAAAAGAAAAAGAAAAATCTGAATGAACTTTCTCTCATCATCCAAAGAAGTACATGCTTTTACATTCACATGAACTTTTTGTCAAAAAGTTCCAAATTTACAGAAGAAAGAAATTGAAATTAATATTTCTAGTAGATGGAGGACAATATGGCCCACCAATGGAACAGGTACTTCTCAATCTTTCTAGAGAAAAAGAGAAATATTTTTCTTTCTACTCCCTAGAACTTTCACTCACCATTATCCTAAGTCTAAAACAGTGGTCTCTAGGAATTAAGACCAAGCAATGTGTTCCACCTCAGAGACAGATGGAACATTGGAGTTAGCCCTCAAGTTTCAAGACTTTACCATCTTGTATCTTATTATAGCAAAACAATTTGGCATACATTACTACTTTGGCTTCCATAACACTTTTAAATAACTTAAAGTAAAAGATACTATTAATGTCACATATTGATAATGAAAATGAGATACAGAAATTTTGTCACTTGCTGGAGATTACAGTTCTATTGAGTAGAGTATCTGAGCCAAATATGGGATATAAAAATACCCCTAGTGTGTTTCTATTACTATTAGCTTTCCTAAGACTAGGAAAAGGACTGTGATCTCATTACCACTTCAAAAGCATTTATGTGTGTATTTATGTTTACATAGCTACAAATAAATTGTTTTATTTATGCATGCATATATTTATTTATATGCTATACACTTATTTTCCAGTGCCCCAGAAAGTGTAAGATTTGAAGGTAAATCAGATTTTGCAACACAGCTAAGACTTTATGCAAAGCATGCAACAGAGTTGGCTTCAGATACACATCTCCAGGCTGTTTTAGACCTCTCACTCTCCTCACAAATGAAGAATCTTGTCATAATCACATATATCTTCATTTTATATATCATTTTTTAAAAGACTAATGAGTCTGGCTGATCCATTGAGACTCCTCAGACACTTGCAATCAATAGAATGTACAAGGAATATAATTGAATAAGTGTACAAACTGCTCCCACACGTGTACATGTGTTTAACACTTTTCTATAAAATATTATCTTTAACCTTGAGTGATTCAAGTCAAATTTTATTAAAAATACTAATTATATATACATCTCTTTGTTCAGTGATAAAGGATCAAGGGAGCTGATGATGATTCTACGTTTTGATTCTAGAAATGAAACTATTTGCAGGTTAAAAATATAAAATATCAACATTAATGCAAATCTCAAGGGCACCACTTATTAGTTTGAAAAATACAGAAAATGTGACTTTTCTCATTCATAAAATTAGTGTGCAATTTTACTGATGAAGGAGATGGTGTGATGCTCAAATGAAATAAGCACACATTGCGGCACAAAGAATATTAAAATTAATATGCCAATGGAGATAAAACTGGCTTCCTCCAAAGTGAAGAAATTTCAGTTGACTCTTGGGCCAAAATACTTTTTGTTAATATCTAGAGAAAAAAACTTGTTTTGGTATTACTTGTCTACCAACTGGGAACAGTGTTCAAATACAATAAAAAATAAACACACCACATGGAAATAAGGCAACCTGAAATGCTCTACAATTGGACTCTCTAGTAGATGGAGACCAATGTAACCAGTAAATAACACACAGATTTTCATTGTGGCAAAAGCTTCTCCCTAAAATGATTAGAAGTAAAACATTTTAAAACATGAGGCATAGCTCAAATGACAGGTATTGGCCTAAGAAGTGCTAAGTCCTCAGTTCAAGGTTCAGTGCCTCCCCTCCCCGCCCACACACGTTCTAAATGAGCCCCTACCAGCGGCTTAAGGCTGTAATCTTAGCTACTTAGAAGGCTGAAAACTAAACCTCAAGACTGGAAATCAGCCTAGGCAGGAAGTCCATGACAATGATTTAAATTAACTATCAAAAAGCAAGCTCAAGTTGGTAGAAGGCCAGACTTGAGGACTAAACTGATGGACAGACCCTAAATTCAAGCCCCAGTACCTACACACACACACACACACACACACACACACAGGATCTATCCTGTTGAAAAATTAGTGTATTTAACACTTGTTAAAATAAAGAAAGTCCTTTGATTTTGGTTAAAGGCATTTATTTCATTATATAGTAGGGATTTTTCATCAACAGGAAAAAATTTAGTAACAACTGAGAAAGCACTATTTCATTAACCAAATACAAAAGCCATGTTAAGAACATTAAAAGAAGCTGTATCAAGAACTGAATGGTCTGCTTCCACTTAATGCTAATGAGCTCAGTACTAGCAGAAATTTTGGTTTCGTATGAACTACAGGAGGTAGCATGGTTCATTAGGCTTCCAAAGCTTTAAAATGTAAAAGGGGGTGATTTTCCTCCTTCATTTCAAGAAGATTGCTAAAAGCATTGGGATGTTCCTTGGTGGAACTTTGAATTTGCTCATTTCTTCATTAATTTTGACCTTTTTACATTCAAAAAAGTTAACTTCACACTAAACTACAGCAGACTTACACCTCCTGTGGTTCTGAATTGTGCTTAAACAAGCTCATGAGAATTCCTGAGAAATTTTAAGATTGTGTTTTTTAAAAAAGGACTTACTAAATATTTTTTGAAGATTATAATATGCTGACAATGGTTTTCTGGTTGTTCTAAAAGAGCCAGTAGAATCCACAGAACTCTTTTACAGTTTACTAAATAGTTTCACAATTGTAGAATATGGCTGTCCAGAAAGGCCACATTTCCCAGTTACACAGTTAACAAGTGATCTAGCAAAAACGTGGCTAATAGCTCATGTTTTACATACTCCTTAAGAAAGAGCTGCCAGATATTTGAAACTACTTCAAGTTGATGTCTTTTTCAAAACAAAATCATATTGCTTGCAACTGATTTGGAAAATAAGTTCATAAAGTTGGCAGTGTGATGATTCCACAGAGAGAGGGAGAAGGGAACATAGGGAAAGGGAAGGAAAGAATGTGAAGAAGAACAAGAAGAAGTTACAAGGAGCAACTGTTTCTGTTTAAATTCCATTTGCTAAGATTTTAGCATAAAGAACATCTTGTGATTTAATTAATGAGGAGAAGAGCAAATTTGGAATAAAAATTGTTTCTGGAAACATATCCTTCCTGTTGGTAGACAACTGGTTTGTGTTTTGAAAAGCCTTACTGTCTAATACCTTTAAATGTTGATGAGAATCAAGACTAGTTTAATTTTGTTTTGTATTTGGAATAAGTTCTTTTCTCTGGAAATATACATCCTCAACTTATAAATAGACAAAGCAATGTATGTTCAGTAATCCTTGTTTCCTTACAATAAAATGTTTGCAAGTTACTAACATAGCTTTATGACAAAAGGATATCTTTGGTCAAGTAAAACAATATATATTGGCCTCCATTTTAACATTAAGGTATATCCTTAGAATAGCATCATTTTAAACAGAAATTGTCACATGTTGATTTTTATTCATTCCTTTACTCATTCACTCATTATGCAAGATAATCAACTATAATTTAGACAATCTTCGAAGATTCATCTAAAGGCAATTGTCTGGTAAGTTCAGAAGACTGATACCAAATTTGAGGAGAAAGCTGTTGGATTTTTCTTCAAAAAAAAATCTGAGTGCTGAGAGTAAAAGAAGAACGACACAAGAAAGAGAGAAGAGGAGAGCAAATGGAAGAAAAAGAAAGGTGGGGAAAAGGTAAAAAAGGGGGGTAGGTCAGAAAAGGAAAAGAAAATAATAGTTTCATAAAACATATATTCCTCAAAGTGTTTCAGGAGAAAGACTTCTGTGCATGTGTGTGTGTGTGTGTGTGTGTGTGTGTGTGTGTGTGTGTGTGTGCGTGTATATCATAGCTCTCATAAAAACAATGGCTTCTCTTTGCAGTGTTGCTTCACTACTATGAATAAAGGTTGTGGTGTTATATTTTCCTTATGGTCATTTCTTGTTTCTCTATAAGTCTGATTATTTATCTTCCAAAATTAAATCTGACAGTAGGACATCATACTCTTCTCAAGAACATTTAATAATATTCCATTGCATTGTACCACATATTGAAAGAGAAAACATTTACATTTCTGTGACTTTGACACTTATTAATGAATTCCCCAAAGCAGTTCTGAAGTTGCTTAACTCAAAATCAAAATTGGGATTTGTATAGCTCACCATTTAATAAATATAAGAAGAAAAATGAAGAAACAGATCTTCTGCAATGTGAGGTATAAGATTTTCGTGATTATTCTACAAAGGAAAATCTACAAATCCTTGAGAATTTAGCTGAAATTACTGCTTGGTTGGTTGTGCTTTGTTGAACTGGAGTTTAAACACAGGGCCTTGCAGTGATCAATCTTTTGAGCCATGATCCCAGTCCTTTATAGTTCAACTGAATTTTTTAGGCAGATTCTTGCTCAAGGCTCGTCATAGAACATGATCTTCCTATGCTGCATCCTGCAAAGCTAGGATTATAAACATGTACCACCATGACCACTCCTTAACTCATGTGACATACTGTCATAGTCTATTAGTCATGATTGTGAACAGTTAACAGGACTGGCTATGTTGATCAGGAAAGGAATTCATTAGAAGATTCTTGGGTAATTCTCAGAAACATGAAAATCTTTTACAACAGGATGGCACCAAGACATCAAATGTATCCAACAGGCTGTCAAACATACATCTAAGGAAATGTAACAGGTAAATGAAATAGGTAAGAATAGCACCCTGATACGGGTTAGGATGGCTACCTTAAGATGTGGCACTTTGATATATGGATTTCAAGCTAAGGAACTTGAGGCCCCACACCAACTTCTTCCTTCTCCTTGAAGCAGGTCATGAGACCTTTCTTTGAGAGTTTCCTCTCTCAAACCCAGAGGAATGGGACAGCTTCATCCCCAGAGACAAAAGGAAACCAAAGAGAAACCTGCAGGAACAGGTTGCATGAAGTTTCACCCAATTTACTACCCTCAGCTCAAACACTTTGCTCTTGTAATACTTTTCACACATTTTTAGATTATTTTTACTAGCACACAAGAACTCTACAGAACAATGGTGTTTCATTCTTCATCAAGACTGCTTTTACACTGGATCTTGTATCCAAAAAGCTGAGCGGCAATACATCCTGTTTTTCAAATATACAAGTTTAACTGCTTCTCTGGATCTACATTTCCTTAGGAAGGTTTTTGTGTTGAAAACATTTATAGTAAATAAATTTTGCATGTTTTTCTCTTGTTAATTTGTCAGTCAAATGTAAAGTTCCCAGTCAGATAACAAAAGAAGGAAATAGCAATAAATTTTACCTCTCTTACAGTCCCCATAGACACCTGCCATCACAGTTTGAACCTTGGCTCTGAGAAATGCTGCCACCCTGAATAATATCTGGTTTCTCCATCTGGCTCACATCCCCAAGATCCGAAGTCCCAAGCAGTTAGCTTAATCAAAGTTTGTAAACCACAAACTGAGCTGTCAGGTTGAAGAAGTGTCTACTTCATCTGAGTTTTACAAGCAAAGTTAAGAGGGTTCTCTATTCCAACAAGATTTATTCATAGGAGATATTTCCAAATAGTAAATGTGTTCACATTTATTTAGCCAAAATAGGAAAACCACTCACTGTACATCCCTATAAAGAAGTTTATAATAGAATGAACATGTAAAATAATTATACCTTTGCTTCCCAGATGATTAAGTATATTTTTAAACTATAATATAAAACGAAGACTTACTTTTACCTATATATTTAGTGCCTCTATACTTGATTTTTTTTTCGTTTGTGGGACCTGAACTCTGGTCCTGGGTGATGTCCCTCAGCTCTTCAGCTCAAGGCTAGTGCTCTACCACTTGAGCCACAATGCCACTACCGGCTTTTTCTGCTCATGTGGTACTGAGGAATCAAACCCAGGGCCTCATGCATGCAAGGCAAGCACTCTACCACTGAGCCACCTTCCCAGCCCTATACTTGATTTTTTTTACTTCACATTAAGATAAATATGTTAAAGAACCCATCAGCATGTTGTATTATATTTGGGTCTTGAGAAATATAAGAGAATTTACAGAACTTTTAAAGTTAGTCATAGAGACTAAAATGTTAATTTGATATTGGATAGATAATAGATGATAGATAATACATAGAACATAGATGATAGATGGATAGGTAGGAAGACATGTATATATATGTATATATATATGTGTGTGTGTGTGTGTGTATATATGTTTATATATATCCATATATATATGTGTGTATATATACACACACACATATATAGGCTGTGGGGCCTGAACTCTGGGCCTGGGCGCTGTCCCTCAGCTCTTCAGCTCAAGGCTAGTGCTCTACCACTTGAGCCACAGTGCCACTTCCAGCTTTTTCTGCTTATGTGGTGCTGAGGAATTGAACCCAGGGCCTCATGCATGCAAGGCAAGCACTGAACCACTGAACCACCTTCCCAGCCCCACAGTCCTCATACTTATATCTTGTTGTTCTAGCAAAAAGTTAACTCTGGATTATTTCAATTCTTACTCCTATATAGATAGATAGACAGGAAGACATATATATATATAAATATCACTTTCCACAGTAGCAACATTTCTTAGGAGGGGGAAAATGTCCAAGCATATCCTTTGTTTAAAGTTTGCAAAGTTTGCTTTTAAAACTAACAAAAATTTCTCCTTCACTCAAGGTATTCTTAATGACATTTCAAATAGATATAGCATATTATCCTAAAACTGTGCTCTCAATCTGCAACATTGTTTTAGTGAAAGTTGTGCTTAGGGGTAGTGCGGTTTTTATGAGAATTGTTTATCTAAAGTAAAGAGCAACCTAAAGGAATTCCTATGCATATTTAATACTTTAGTTCTCATGGATATTGAGTATTTCTCTTACACTCGCATACATTGCCTCAGAGTCAGACTAATAATATATAGAAACTATTCACTTTTAGTAACATACCTTTCACAGAAAATTCAGCATTCCAAAATAGTTTGCCACTTTTCTAAACTGAAATTCTAGTAATGTTAGTATGAGTACCCATCAATTCTAAAGACATGGAGAATTGCAAAGATGCTGAGCAAAAAAACAGATTCTAAAGACATGGAGAAATGCAAAGGTGCTGAGCAAAAAAAAAAACAGATCCATCAGAGACAAACCCATTACCTACATTCGCTCTTATTATTTATGAAGTTATTTAGTTGATTTGAATAATATCATAGTGAGAACAGATATTTTAAAAAGTTAATAATCTAAAACAATATAGATAATATGAACCCTGGCAAACTTATGACTTATTATATTGTAGTCTTTTATTTCACATAAAAGAGGCAATGCAAGGTTGTATTTGGAAATGTAGACACTTTTATTTCTCTTAATAACCATTATTTTTATCTTAGAGAAACTGATGACACTGAATTTACCTCTAATCTATAACAATCAATGTTTTTTCTGCTCTGAGCTGTATCATTCAGACTGACTTAAAATATGGTTTTCATTTTTTATTCAATCACCAAGAATTTATTGAATGCACACTTTTACCAAACACTGTACATATAAGAATGAGGATCTCAGAATGTAATAGAAGGAAAAGACATAAAAATAAATTATTATAATACAAAAATGTTTCAGCCAGGCACTAGTGGCTCATGCCTGAAATCCTAGTTTCTCAGGAGGCTGAGATCTGAGGATAGCCATTCAAAGTCAGCCCAGGGAAGGAAAGTCCATGAGACTCTTATCTCCAATAAACCACTAGAAAATAGGAAGTTGCATTGTGGCCCGAAATATTTCAGATATATTTATGAAGTCAGAGGGAAACACAAAAACACAGAAACAAAGTATTCACTGTGGGAAAAAATTTCACAGAGTAGGCAACATTGAAGTATGATCTTGTGATTAGATAGTTGGACACTGATTATGAATTGTAATTAATAATCGATCAAGATGAGCTTGTGGCCTAATTTGGAGCAATGCATGTCAAGAGAGTGAAATTGAGGCCCCAAATTATTCTTTTGTACCATCAGATACAAAGGTAAAATTTACTGCCTCCACGACTTTCCTCCTTCTAGTCCCTGTGAAATCCAATCTGTTCAGTTTCTCTTCATATTCATCACTTATCTACACAGTGCTAAAATCCCTGTTTTACTTGGCCTGTCAGCAACAGTGAGCAAGGTTAATAGACCTCTTACTCTTCCCTGAAACATTTTCTATACTTAGCTTACATGAATCCTTGGTGAGTTGTATTTCTTGCCTATGTTTCTGAAAAATGCTATCCAGATTTTTAATACTTTTTGTTGTAAAAATATTGTACAGAAGGGTTACAGTTACATGAGCAAGGTAATGAGTACTTTCCTATCAAGCATTGTTACCTCCTTTATTTTTCCCCTACCAACCCTTCCCTCCCACCTCCACAACTACACTAACCCCCCACACCTAAATTGTAAAGTTCGATTTTCAACATAGTGCCATTTTCATCTCAATGTTACAATGGGTCAATCTGTATCCTTATTTAAGCATTTTGTTATTTCCCTTCCCCTCCCCAAATTAGAGAAGAGTATATACAAGATGCAGGGCACCGACATCAAATACAGTGAAAACAGGGGTCATAATATGGGGGAGGAACATATAAAGAAACAAAATAATCACATAGTACATTATAAATATTTTAGGAACAGTAGCAAGAAAGATAAAAGCACTTATGTCCCTATCTTGGGGTTCATTTCACTTAACATCATCTTATCTGGTCATATGTACATAGCTTTTGACCTTTCCTGCTTGTCCCAGACATATCCAGATTTTTTAATGGTTCCTCCTTTTCTTCCAAATAACTGTCAGAGTGCAATCCCTATTCTGCTCAGCTTTAAGCAGTATCTCTATGCTACTCACTACCCTTATCTCTAGCCCCAAAGTCTGTCTTGACCTTGAGACTAATGCACCTAATTGCCTACTTGTAACAGCTAGGGGAAATCCAACACTGAAATATCTCAATTTTAGTTGTTTGTATTTTGCTCTGTACCAGCTCTGCCTGCTGTCTTCCCTATCTTGGGAAATGGAACCTCCTTTCTTCAAGTTGTTGGATCACAAAATATACTACTTCAGATTGCGCATCTCATCCACTACTGAATCATGTCACCTCCAATTGCAAAATACATCTGTAATTTGATAATTTATCACCATCTACCCTTCCTGCCTCTTTGGCCTAGATTTGTATAATAACATTCTATCTACTCACTCTAATTCCATTGCAATGGCTTCTTAATTCTAATGACTTCTTTATTCTAAATGCTGGAGCTGTAGCCATCATTTTGCATCAAATTACTTCGCAGCTACAAACTTCCTATTTATTGTTTAGGTCTCTCTGAATAGAATTAATTTTTGTTTGTTTAAGGGCTATGTAATCCAATATCTCACTTGCTGTGTTGTGAACTTTTTATACCTCTTCTTTGTAGCATCTAGTCTTTCCTTACTTCCTTCCATTCCCCACACATGGCAGCCACGTTCCCACTTAGGTGTATTTCTTCCTCCTTCTACTTGTTTCCTCTTTTCCTCATTATAATGCATTCTATGATTGCAAAGAGTTTTTCAATTCTTCTTTCACTATATCTGGCATCTATTAACACGGATTGACCTATAATACATATCCAAGGAATATTCTTGAAAAAATATAGAACATAAATATTTAGAATAATAAAAATCAATATCCATATGATATGTCTGAGTAAGTTCTGAAAAGGTAACAAAAAAAGTTGAAAATATTGATAGAACTTGCAAAATCAGAGGCTCTTTTGATAGAAAAGAGAAGGGGATGCCAGAGCCTCTCACAATCTCCATTGCTTTCTACCCAGGCCAGAATACCAGCTAAGAATTTAAGACGGTAGCAGTTCTAAACCTTGTCATGAATGTTCCCAAATTCCTCTTCTATTTCCCCTAAAACCTTACCAGATTGTAAACCTTGTTAAACAATCATGTTATTGGTATTCATGTTTCAATTAAAATTATTCATGTAATGAAAAAATTGCTAAGATGCAAATAGTTGTGTGTAATATTGTCATTTTGTCACCTCATGTTCTATTTCATTTTAAATATTCCTACAAAACATTTCCATTTCTTGGAATGTTCAGTCTGCTACAATGAATATCATAAATCATAGATTTCAGAGATGATAACTTCCATTGTGTCCTCGAATGGTAGAAAAGGCAAACAGAGCTCTCTGATATATCCTTTATAACAATACTAATACCATTTGTAAATATTAAACTCTATGAGTTAATCACCTGTCAAATACCCTACCCCAAATTTTATAACCTTTGGATTTATGATTTCTTAGTATGAATTTTTATAGAATATAAAATATTAAATTCTTTACTTTCCTTTCCAATAAGACATGCTTTTGAAAGTAGAATGGTTAGTTGTTGAGATGCAAAAGCAATATAAAGTTGTTCGTAACTTCATTTCAAATATAACCTTAACTAAAGTCTGCTATAAACTACAATGATTTTTTTTTTTTGGTCAGTTGTGGGGCTTGAACTCTGGGCCTGGGCACTATCTCTCAGCTCTTCAGCTCAAGGTGAGCATTCTACCACTTGAACCACACCACTTCCGGTTTTCGAGTGGTTTATTGGAGATAAGAATCTCACGGACTTTCCTGCCTTGGCTGGCTTTGAACTGTGATCCTCAAATCTTAGCCTCCTCAGTAACTAGGATTACAGACGTGAGCTACTGGCACCCAGCTACAATGATTTTTCTAATCGTAAAAAACTGTTTTTCACTTAGAGTTTTAAAAATTGTCCATTTGTTTACTGTATTTAGATGGCCTAATTTAAATAAATGCTGAAATCTGAATGGCCTATCAAAATTTAAGTTTCTTAGTATGCAAAATCCAAATTGCACATAATGTTGGAGATTTTTCTCCTCTGTGCAAGTCACTCAAGTACTCTGGCTGATGAAGCCACTGCCATCTTAAGAATGTGGTTAACTTGAGCTTTTACCATCTAACCATAAAACCAAGGGATAAAGAGGACACATAAAACATTTATAAACTAGGCTCAGACATGGTATATACTATATCTACATACAAGTTACCGGCATTCAGACTTTTACCTCAAACAAGTATTAAGAAAGACAGAAAAATATGTACCAAGGAAATAAGGGGGAAATAATTTTGTTCATTTTAGCCAGTCTGTTTCACATTCTGTTGTTTACTCAATAATTGGATATTTCTCAGTTTGCTCCCACCTGTAAAGCTCATTTCCAACTCCCCCGAAGACCAATCCAGTCATTACATTTGTATATTGCATTAAGATCAGGTATGGTTCCTCATGAATTAGAATTCCACTACTAGGAAACCTCACATACATACATCCAGCAGGAATGTCAGAGAAGGAAAACACGTTATTTTAATCATACAGGCAGACAATTAAAAGACCACTACATGAAGATAGATATTGAGTCTAATTTTCTGAAATGTCTCTTTTTCTCCCTAGTACCTACCTCTTCCCTTTGGAATAGTCTTCCATGACCAATATGCCCATCTGAGTTTGGCACAGGGGGACCAGACGCAGAGGCTTTAAAAGTTTGAATTCTGCTCCAGTAGGAAAGCCACAGCCCTAATCTAATATTTGTTGTTGGACTGGGTCCGAACAGCTATTGATCCCTCAAAAACAATTATTTCAATTTTCTTTCCTACTATTTTCAGATGTGTATTGACAGTCTATTCCCAGTCCTTTCAGTTCCCAACCCTCTGTACTTTCTCCATTCTTTTTTATTTCTTAAGCAAGCTTACAAATAGGATAAAAAAAAACCTCTTTCACCATAATCTGTGGACTAGAGAGAAGGATGTCAGTCACATGAGCATAGCCACTTAAAGAAAGGCTTGAAATTGAAGGATCGCCATGTATCCTGACAGTTTCTGGGAAGACTACTAAATCTAAAAAATTGTTTTGAGTTAGAGAGGAAACTTAAAAAAAAAAGATATACCATGTAGAGAAGTAGGAAGTCTTTGAAATTTTGAGAAAAAGTTAATGCTTATAAGATTCATTTTTGATAACTCTTCCTACTTTATGAGTAGTTTTACTTTTAAAGTGAAAAAACAAGGAAAAATAGTATAATTTTTAAGGGAAAAATGGTATTGTGCCCTTTATTTCTTCTAATGGATTTTAGAATTACCGCTTGAGCATGCTTCTTGTCTCCAATCTCCACCAACACTCTTAGGTCTTGAATGGCAATTTTCATTGTTACATTCTCATACTACCTAGAGTTCAAGACTTAAGCAAGTAAATTAGGATGAGAGCAAATTCTAAAAGAAATACATTTTCAACTCACAGTAGCACTGATATCACCAGACATCCCGACTGAAGTGGTTACGAATAGGAAGAGACATAGTTCCTTTGCCAATATGAGTTTTTCTTTAATGAAAGTATAAAATCATTGTTACATTTTTCATAAGAATATAAATTATTAAAGTATATAGTAGTTTCATTTTTCTCATGCAGAAATTCCAAGGGTACCCTTTTGAAGAAGACAGTAAGGTAGGAAATAACCTGTGCAATGTTGGTATCTATTTCATCAAGTTGCAAACTAGAACACTGTAGCTTCTAGGTCCTGGTAATATTTTAATGGTGATGAGTAGGGTAAGGCAAACAACGTAGGCATACTGGGAGACACTTACTACTCAAGAATAGTTTATTCTTAATGACTAAACTAAAACAATGAAGAGCAGAAACTAAATATCTCTAAAATTCTTTAATGGATGATTGTTGGAACAAATCAACCATCTGTGCTCATTTCTTTAAAGGAGTGGCTCAGCCCATTGCAGTTTTTGCCTCACTAGTAGGTGATCTGGGCAAAGCTCAGGCAATAGTGTCATGTGAGTCACCTTCCCTCTTACCACCAAGGGATGGGCTTTTGTCTGTGGACAACTCAAAGGTTTCTTCTGGATATGGATGGAAAAAGATTATTTCTAATTCTCTGCACTCATTAAAAACAGATGTTTTCTTTCCTAACTATTCATTGAATCGTGTTTTCTTTTTTAAATTTTTGACTGAATAACAAAATCCTCAGTACTTTTATCATATATATATTTATCATGAGTACTAAAACCACTTCTCCAAGAAAGTTCCATCACCAACCTACAAATTAGATAAAATGTTAAAGCATCTTAATTCAGTAATTTTCTGTTCTGAACTGGAAAATGAAATGGAGGGTTTTATTCCCTTTGACAAGTGAGGACTTAGGAACAGGAGTTTGAATTTTTTTCGTTAAGTCATTAAAGCTTGGATTTTATCAACCATTTAATTTTATCCTCATTATAAATTTTGTTTTCACTAGTTACCACAGACTTCATGATTCTAAATATATAGTTCTGTCACTTCAGGACATTTGCAATAAGCAATTTTTCTTCACCTTGATTATTGCATAGAAAATCTTTACAGAATTACACAAAGACTATGGTATTCATTCCATTTTTAATTCACCCCTTCAAATTAATGGTTTCAATTAATTAGACAACAAAAAGTGAAAAGGGAAAAATAGAAGTTATAGTGTTTTATCTAAAGGTGCACTGCTATAAAAGATGTTAAACAGTTGGGTTAGATTTTAATGAATTCTGAGATAGGTCTTAATTAGGGTTGACATATGAACTGAATAGCTCTTTGGCACCCTATACATGAAGGGTTCTTTCAAACACTAAAACCTAGAATTATTATATGTAATTAGTGTTATAAATGAAAAGAGACAAATGGCACATTTCTGGTGCTATAAGAATACTAATTCAGACCTCATCTCTAACAGGCCTCTAGCTTACACTTGCCACAATTTGCTAACCATATTAGATTTCAAAAGTGACATTGGTCATAAGAATGGTAAACAGGTACAAGGATAATGCATTTGTATTATCCTATGGGTAATTGAACTTCCAATGAACTATTCTCTATTTCTACATGATTTTTGTATTTGGTGAAGCTGTTAAAAGTGTGTCTAATGACATATCCAATCTAATGAAAAAATCCTCAGAGAGTTTCTATAGCCACAGAATTTTGGTAAATTTGATGGACAATAAAGTTGTAAATGGCTTGAAAGCAATCTTTAGAAAGCATACACACATAAATACTCTAAAAGAAAGATTTGTTTGATAGGAAGAATTCCTGCAACAATACTGAAGAGACAGAATTATATTACTCTATCTCATGTTTTTATTAACTTTCAGACAAAAAGCTGTTTTCACTGTAAAAATATAATCTGGATAATTGTTTAGTTCTTGAAGAAAAACTTTTTATCATATAAATAAGGGATATTCACAGTCAGAAATACATTTTCAAAGATCCAAACAATCTCCTAATGATTTTTATTTGGAGCAAAAAAGTACCAGAAGAGAAATTCTGCTAAATCAAAAATTACAAAGTGGGTAAGTAAACAGAAACACTATCTTTAACATCACCATTAACAGCATATGTGCTATTTATAAATGTGTCATTTCACAAACAATATTAGAAAAGTTGGGTAGGATCCTACTTCATTAAACTTAAGTAGTTAAGATTAGATTATGGTCACAAAAGAAGTACAAATGAAAACTAAATTCACTTGAATTCCACTCAAGTCAAAATACTAGTGAGGATAGGGAAAACTGGAATCTTCAATACAGTATTGGTAGAAATGTAAATTGGTATAGCCACTTTAGAAATCAGAACAAAAGTCTCTCAAAAAATAGAAATACCACATGATTCGATATGTGTGTATATACATATATGAATGTGTATATATATGTGTGTATATACATATATGAATGCATACCAAAATCATAGTCAGAACACAATAAAGAAACCTGCATATCTGTATTTACTGTGGCACTGTAACAGCCAAATAATGAAATCAACCTGATGGCCATCAAAACTGAATCAATAAAGAAAATAAAGAATATAAAATATAAATATAAAACAAATGAAATTATACACTTTTTATAAAATTAGATGGAACTGAGATGATCATATTGAATAAAATAAGACAGACTTAGAGAAAGAAATCATGTGTGTTTTCTGTCATATGAAGACATTTGTATTCACAAAATAGACATGAAACAAAAATGATGGATGTGGGAGATGAGGGGTAATAGAAAGGTTGAGCAGGACTAAGTGCTCAAAGTGAATACAATCAAGCTCTATAGTTTCCAATAGTAAAAATGTCCAAAGGAAACCCTTTGTTTTATCCAATTAATTAAAAAAGAAAGTAAAAAGGGATCTACTAGGGAAGTGAAAGGGAAAGGGAAAAGGAAAGGAAATAAAGAGTAATGATGCAGATGAATATGCTCAAAACACAGTACATGTATGATTGGAAATGTAATTAAATCCCTTTTATAATGTATATATGGTAACAAAAATTAATAAAAATAAAATGTGATATGGTTATGATTATTATGCCTAGGAGATCAGTATACCTTTTACTGCAGACAGTAAATATTGTTGTCAATATGAGGTTACAGCTATTCAATAATATCATAATACAAAATCTATACTAGGCAATAAATGATTGGATATTGTTCTAGTTTAATAAACACCTGGTTACAGACACAAATTTAAATTTTATATAAGTTTCCTATATAAGGATATATGCTTTGTTTTGCCCAGCCTTTTGCTTTGTCTATGGGCTATTCAAAAACAGATAGTGCTTGGGATTTGGTGTATTTGTAACAATTTCTTGATGCTTAATATACCTCATACTTTGTCCAGTGCAGTTCCACTGTTCATCTATTGGTCACCTTTAATGACTAATTGCTCCATAAGAGTTAAGAATAAGTGATATGATCACACTGGCTATGGTGCATCAGAACAAAAAGGTCAGAAAGTCATGCAGCAAACACAGCTTTATAAAGAAGTATGGTATAAATTATTTTATTTACAAGTGCCATAAATTAGATTACTGAACACTGTTGCTACCCTTGCTTTGAGAAAATGACATAAAACAAATAAAAATTTGACTTGTTTAAGATAAGGCAACAGAAGGAAAAGAAGTGAAAGAATCGAGGCAGCTTTATCTTTTATATTGTTAAAATACATGTATTAAATATATTATAACATGGATCAAGCAAAGCCCTTTTTAATGTTCTTTAGTAACTTTTTATTTTATTATCTTTAAGTAGTAAAATGAGCTGCCACTTAACAAAGTAGTTTATGATTTGGAAACATCATCACAGATACAATGAAATAGGATATGGTAAGATAAGGCAGGCAGAAATTAAACACTAAATATTTTGAGAAGTAAATGAATTAAGAAGTAAAATATTAGACAGAAGGGCATAAAATAATAGGAAATCAAACATATTTGGAAGACTTAGACATTACGAGTATTTTTATTCCAAATCTGCATAACCAAACCCACTTTTAGTGATTAATTTAAAATGTACAAATACTTTCCTCCTATCTATTTATTGATCACATTTGTTGGTTAGACCTAAAACATTTTTGGGTTTTCCATAGAAAGATTTCATTTGTTACTAAAAATACCCAATACTGACACATAAACTTTATGTTGACAGCCACATTTTCTTCCGGAGACGGTACAATTCAAGGAATACATTTTTCTTCATCCAGCTTAAAGGTTAAGATGTAACATGGCAGATAAAAACTACATTTTGTACCCCATGGAGACAAGAAATAATAACTATGCTTTAAAGAAAAGCATGATATGTGGTCTTGTAACCTATACTAAAAACTCACAGGCAACCTCATGAGATATCATAATAACTCTGTAATTTACTGTCTCCCTGGTGCTTAGACCAATACTAGGCTCTGAACTGATTTACTATTAATAATGAAGGATGATTTCTCTCCCACATTCTTTTATTTCATTTTTTTCTTCATGTGAACATCAGGCTCCATTACCTGATGGAGCACTATGGTAAACTCAGCATAATTCAAGCCATCATATGCCATGACAACTAAACACCAAAGCTGCCTATACAAACAGTGTGCCCTTAGTTCTATGACTTAATCCTTCCTGACAACAAATTTGTTCCACGTGTAAGGAATCTACTCCCTAATAATGATGGAATTAATTGCATTTTCCTTCATAGCAGTATAATGAAATGAGAAAAATTAGATAAAACAGAACTGACAAAACAAAAAGAGAGAAACATTATCAATCATCATGACAAATGAGATAGTTCTACCTAATCAAAGACATATTGAAGATGTGCAGGGCACAGGATAACACTGGGCCAATGTACTGCCCTGCTAGAGATAATTCACATGTAAATACACACTTTCCCCATTTCTGGACAAGTCTTTCAGTCCATTCTATTCACACTCTGTTGCCTAATATCTACCTAAAGTCTCTTTATTGACTGCTGGATTCAGTGCATTTGACTTCCTAATATTAACTGGCAAAGGAAGTTCACTTGAAAAAGTGTACACATTGTGTTCAGGCTAAATCTCACTTTCCACTTGAACACAGAACTAGGTGTTAAAAATATTGATGTCTTCCCTTATTTGCAATAATTAGTATAAGTATAGGATGAACTTATCAGATGAGCTGAAAAGCTCAAAAGCTATTTACAATGATGATATAAGATGTTGCTAGTGAAATGAACCCCAAGATATGGACACAAGAGGTCAGTATTTGTTGTTGTTATTTTAAATGTACTATGTGATTTTTTTTGTTTCCTTTGAATGTTCTTTCCCCTATGGAATATCCTCTGTTGTCATTGTACTTGATTTTGGTACCCTGCATCTTGAAGGTACATTAGTCTAATCTGGGGAGGGGAAAGGGAATAACAAAATGGTGAAACAAGGACACAGGATGACCCATTGCAACAATGTTACCCACAGGACAGTATGTGGAAACAAACTTTACAACTTTGGGCTGGGAGTGGGGGAGTGAAGGGGGGAAGGGAAAGAATAGTGGGACAACAACACAGAAAGGGGAAACAATGATTGACAAGTAAAGTTCGTACTCATTGCCCTACTCATGTAACTGTAACCCCTCTGTACCACATCTTTACAATAAAATTTAAAAACAAATACTGATGGCTTCAGAAGTAGTATACTGGTTGCACTATTTACAGTCAATTTAGATGAGCAAATAGCTGTTACAAATTGCATTCTGTAGAAACAGAAGTTAAAAGTTTAGTGAATTAAAATTTTTAAATCTACAATACACTTATTTGACAAAAGAACCTCATTCTAACTTATTTTCTCTGACCGATTTGGATATTTTTAAGTCTAAGACTCAACAAAATCATTGTTATTGTTCTCAATTTTCCATGAAAAGTTGATGTTGGCTTTTAAAAGCATAATTTTATTTGGAGGTTTATTTAATTGAAAGAAAAATTTAAGCAATTTTTCCTTAGGCATAAATTTATAACTATAGATTATATTCCTACAATAAATGCAACAAATTTTAGAAAGTAATTAAGAAATATGTACCACATTTTCTTGATCCAATCATCTACTGAGGGGCATTTGGGTTGGTTATATATTTTAGCTATGGTAAATAATGCTGCGATGAACATCTTCATACTGGTGGCTTTACTGTGGTATTGTTTGTGGTCATTTGGATAAAGTCCCTGATGTGGAATTGCTGGGTAATAGGGGAAGCTCTATGTGTAGTCTTTTGAGGAACCTTTGCTTTCCAGAGTGGTTGAACAAGTTTGTACTCCCACCAACCGTGTAGAAGCATTTCTCTTTGGTCACGTCCTTGCCAGCATTTGTTGTAGTTAGATTTCTTGATTATGGACTTTCTAACTGGTGAGGTGGAATCTCAATGTTTTTTATTTGCATTTCTTTTATAACCAGAGATGTTGAGCAATTCTTCATGTGTCTCTTGGCCATTCAAATTTCCTCTTCAGAGAGGTCTTTCTTAAGGTTATTAGCCCACTTTTTAAAGGGGTGATTGTTTCCTTTGAGGTTTGTTTTGGGGAAATTTAATTTCTTGAGCTGTTGGTATATTTTAGATATGAGACCTTGGTCTGTTGATGAGTAATAAAGATCTTCTCCCAGTCTGTGGGGTTTTGATGTATTTTGATAGCTACATCCTTTGCTGTGCAGAAGCTCTGCAGTTTAATGCAATCCCATTTACCCAGCCTTTCTTTAATTTGTTGTGTTTCTGGATCTTGATTAAGAAAGTTTCAACCTGTGTCAAGGAACGCTAGTGTTTCTCCTTTTTTTGTAATATTTTCAAGGTTCCCTTCATAAGGAAATGGAAAGACTTGGAAAAAATAAGGTAAGTGAAGTAAGCCAGACCCAAAGAAAAGTAGGTCTCATGATCTCCTTCATTTGTAACAACTAGATTATGTATATGATATTCTTAACAGAGGATCTCAATAACCCAATTGCTTAGTGAAAAGGACTACATATAATGAAGCATATTAACATGAACTCCAACTTATGGAAACAAGAGATTGTCATTAGACCCTGTATATGGTTCATTTTTTCTCTATTGTTGTTTTTTCTTCATTTCTCTTACTTTTGGGGGGGGTCTGGTTGTGGGCCTGAACTCTGGGCCTGGACGCTGTCCCTCAGCTCTTCAGCTCAAGGCTAGCACTCTACCACTTAAGGCACAGCACCACTTCCAGCTTTTTTCTTCTGCTTATGTGGTGCTGAGGAATTGAACCTAGGGCCTCATGCATGCAAGGCAAGCACTCTACCACTGAGCCACCTTCCCAGCCCTCTCTTAGTCTTTTGTACCTCATGTTTTGCATAATAGACAATACAATATGTGATAGGGGAAAGGAATCACAGAAACAGAAGAACAATGGATAAGCTTCAGCAACATTGATACTCACTTGGTACTAGGTTGGATACAAACATTACAACTCATCACCTTTTCAATAAAAATAATAATAAAGAAATACATACATATATTATACATTCCTCCTATATCCCTAGGAGTATCCTTATGAAGTAAGGATGAAGACTGTGAAGCACAGACAGATAATTCACTAGGTGTAGGTAGAAGTATGTTTAAAACAAGTAATCTGACTTCCAAGTCAGTTCCCTTCCTACCAGCACTCTAATCTACCTACTTGCATTTTAGTCTTAAAGCAGCATATTTGCAATTTTTTGAAGTTCTAAAGTAACACATGATCAATCTGACTCACTCCGTTCTACCAGAGATTGTTCATGACAATCCTATATGAATAGACATGTTTACATGTATCTCAGTATATTTGTAGTTTGCAAACACATAACAATAAGTTCAGTTAGATAAGGAATCAGTTTAACTTTCTACTATCAAAAGCTGTCAAAGTATTACTGTGTTGCTTCTTTTTCACCATTCTTCCTGAGAAATGTATTCATTACTTCACTCTGTTGCGGTCAGATGACTTCAAGAAAATTGCTTGTTCTTCTATCTATTGAATGTATTGCTGATATCAGGAATCTGATATTGGCTGAATTTTTTTAAATGACAAGGTTACTACTTCAGCAATGTTTTCATTATATGTAACATTTTAGGTCAGGATTTATAGAGAAGAAAATCCACAAGGAATATTTGCTCATAAGATTTCAAATTACAAAAAAAGATATAGTTCAATAGGGTTGTTGGGTTTCTATTCTAACATTAACAACCTGAGTTTTAAGTACTGTTAATGGATCAAATATATAGTGATTCTGAATTAGGACCCATGGTACCAGTGTTTAACTTCCCCATCTTACTATTGTTTAATCATGATCTTTTATGATTTTTTATTGTTTTAAGGCCATATACTGCATTAAAGCATCAAGGGATTACTTTATTCTCAAAGTCTCTCTTGGATGCTATTTTTAAAAAACAAATAAATAGCTTCTCTCCAGATCCTCAAGAAGGAAATTCAACCTTGCCTCCACCCTCACATCAGCTCAGTGAAATACATCTTGCTCTTCTGACCTCAAGAACTGTAAGAAAAAAATTCATTGTTTTAAGTCACTAGATCTGGAGTAATGTGATAGAACAACAAAAGAAAATTAATGCAACCATGAATTCCATTTCCCTCTCTGCTTTTCTCTTGTATAAATTGAACATAATTCATAAAGAGACCAGGAGAGACTAGCAGAAAAAGAGCACAGACAAGAGAGAAACTGAGTTGGTATAGTTGGGAATGTGTTAATCTATACCCTTATTAAGTGTACTTCAGTTTCTACATCAGCTTCTTTTTTTCTTATTTTTTTATTGTCAAGGTGATGTACAGAAGGGTTACATGTACATACAAAAGGTAATAAGTACATTTCTTGTCAAACTTGTTACCCCTTCCTTCCCGTATTTTTCTCCTACTTTCCCTCCCTGCCACAACCCCATCCACTAGTTGTACAGCTAATTTCCAATATATTGTCTTGTGAATATTGCTGTTGCATTGGTTCCCTTCTTGTCCTTTGTCTCACCATTCTGTTGCTCCCCTTCCCTTCCCTAATTCAAATACTTAATTCTTGTTGTTCTAAGTAATATACAGTCTTAAGAAGGAATTTTAAAAATTAAGCAGACTTTAAAACTTGAAGTCAATGAATGTTTCTTTTAGATTAATTAAGTGTACAAATAGAGAGCATAGTACAAATCAGTTTGGACTTCCCCTAGGATGCTGTTAAAGAAAAAAATGTTGCTGTCATTTTCAGTAGAATGAGATATAATTTTGTTTCTGTCTGCTCATTCAGCTTGTAATACATAAAAATTCAGACACCATTGTGTTTGAGTAATAACTTTGTGCTCTACCTGAAGACACTATAATGGGAAATTCTGATAAATTAAACCAATATCTATTGGAATTAGAGTTTAGGAAAAATGTTCCCATGTGATAATTACAAAACAAGCTGTTGCTACAGTAAACTTTACTTCTTAAATTGTGAGGGTGATTTAACAATCCTGTTGAAGTAATTCCACAGTTATAAAATGTAATTGCATTTTTAACCCAATGTGAGCCTGATTTTACAAATGACAAAATAAATCCAGAATGCTATTTTCTTTTCCTTTGTTTATCCAAGGACTATTCAACTAATAATCATATACTCTCTGATTAAAAAAATCAGATACTCTCTGGTCATATATTTAATCAATATACTGACTTCAATTAATATCAGGTAACCAATATTAAATTTATTATGGATGATGTTTAACACAAAAAACATTTTGGGAAAAACAAAGGTGAAGGCAACAATGCTTCTTAAGAAATGTACTCATTACCTTGCTCATGTAATTACAACCCCTCTGTACAGTATTTTCACAATAAAAAACCTATTTTAGGGCTGGGAAGGTGGATCAGTGGTAGAGTACTTGCCTTGCATGCATGAGACCCTGGGTTCAATTCCTCAGCACCACATAAGCAGAAACAAATCCGGAAGTGTAGCTCAAATGGTAAAGCGCTAGTCTTGAGCTGAAGAGCTGAGGGACAGTGCCCTGGCCCACAGTTCAGGCCCCATGACGGACAAAGAAAAAAGAAAAACTATTTTTAAAAAACAACATTTTGTAAGATTTGCATAATTTAGACTTGGTGATCATATTTTAAAAATAGGACCCAATAATTAAAGCATATTTTGTGCATGCTATATTAAAATTAGTTCAGCTAGCTAAATGCATTTGTATGAAAATATTATTGAGAAATCTTTATTTAGAAAAGAGTAGAATCATTATCTTTAAAAATAGCAAACATTCCAATACAGACTACCATAATACTTGATCTTAAACAGTCAATATAGTTTTCTTCTCCTCTCCTTGGTGCTCTTAAAGCTGGCTCACCATAACTGGTATTGCCTGTGTCAAGTGTACCCATGATGAGGATGAGCTCAAATGGGTAAGAACCTCACCTGCCCTGTTCAGCTCTCAGCGTGAGCACAAATATATAGAATACCAAAACTGTCTTCTTGGAATCACACTAGAAAGAATATGAAGCTGCTGAATTCACCATCATTTCCACATTGGGTCCAAGTCCTTTCCCAGAAGAGATGGTTACTATACATTCTAAAATTTCTGTGTGAATTTGCTTCCAGTTCTCTACAAAAGTAAATAAAGAGAACTTGGGTCATTTCCTGGACAGCTGGGGCTACAAATATGTATGGAACTTAAGCTCAGTGCCTTTCTTAGTGACTATTTATTTGCCTTTGGCAAGAGATAGCTGAAATAATTTATGTAATTTTTTAAAGTATTTGAAACTTTTAATTATCTAATTGCTTATTCATTTGGATAATGAGTAGAGATCACTAACATTAATTCTTAATTAGATTTTTATTCTTGGATGATTATACATAAACTTTGAGGGTCTTAGAGATCATTTGCTTAATATATAAAACACTTGCAATACAAAATTATTTAAATATATTCTAATTTAGATGATAAATTTGTCACTATTTAGCTAATATTATTTACATTGTGTCTTAGGTATTTTTCTCTACTTCTTAGATTGTATATATGCTTGTATAAAAAAGTTTCTTAAAAAATTTATCAATTAGCTTAAGCACAGGCCAAAGAAATCATGTATTTCCATAAGTAATTTCTTAATAGTACTATAAATTCAGGACACTAGTGATTAGTTTGATTCATTTTCACTGAGCCATGATGTTCTTTAAGGAAGTATTTATCCAGTTACTCTCATGTACTTCAAACATGGTATGTTAATTGCTTTGCAACAAAGCCAACTAACTTGTTATGGCAAAAACATACATACAGAGACAAATTAGAAAAAAATCAAATCTCTAACTCTCAAAGTAGCTATATTAAATTATTGTTATAAAATATGAAACAACTACATCACAAATGTGTATGCAAGCAACAAGTTGAAGAAAATCAGTGTTTATTATGTACAAAATGAAAGGGAATATAAGAAAAGCCACTGAAACTTTGGTCATCTCAGTTTGCAATGAATCACTGAAGAAATGAGGTACATTACAGAGGGATTCACACTTTGTGGTCATTACCCACCATAATCATCATGCCTGAAACAGTATCTTAGCATAGACGAAAATAAATTCTTTTAAATGAGACTAATTTATTACTTGAATGGATCTAATAATGTAATCGTGTTACTGATGGTTCAGAATTTAAAACCTACATGTAAATAGAGAATAAAAATAAATACTGTGTACAGTCTATAAACCAACCATCTTTGAAAAGCTAGTTCAAACCATAGAGATTTGGGGCACTGGAAGGAAGGCATATAAAATAAAGTAAATACATTTCTATACACTTTTTTACCATCATAGTTTAGCTCAGTTACTGTTCAATCTGAAAACAGCCCCATTAACAATAACACCAGATAATTGAGTTATAAATAGATGTAAAACAGTAGGAAGTGGTACATGACCATATGTAGCTTTTAACAATTGTATGGGATGACTTCATTATTAACACACAGCTTGCCCCATGGTCATGATAAATGTCTTCATTGATGAGATAATAGTAATGGCTTATGTTATGATCCTTTTGCCCATTGTCAGAGCTTTCCAGTAGGGCTCAGCAGGTAGAGAAAAACATTCCAAAGGATTCATTTCTTCCTCTGGTTGTGTGATCATAGAAATCTGCTCTCATAATTTTTTTGCAGACACAAGAACATACAGAACTTATTCCAAAAGGTGTTACTAGAAAACCAACTCACATTCGTAAAGCAGTTGATGTGGATATCTAAACCAGATTCAGCCATGCATTTTAGAACTTGGATCATTACATATATGTGTTCAGAGGGAAAATGGAGGTAAAAGGCAAAGTCTTCCCAAGTATTGAGAAACCAAGATGTATTAGATACTTCACAAAACTCTTGTTTTTTAAATGCTCACAGTAACCCTGAAAGGAAGACCCTCTAATCTCATAATTGAAATATAAATCAGCCAGTAATATTGACAAGTCTGTAGATCACATGTTTAGACACTGACATAATATCAAGATGCTATAAAACTTTCTAAATGCTAGTGTGTCCTAATGAGAATCTGTAATCACAGCTATCTGTAACCACAGAAGGATCTTGAGTTCAAGGCCACCTCTTGTAAAGTTAGTAAGTCCCTATCTCTAAATCAAAATGTGGTAAAGCCTGTAAATTAGTTACTCAAGAGACTAAAAACTGAGGCTTGCAGTTCAAAGCCATCTCAGCAGAAAAGTTCATGAGGCTCTTATAGACAATTAACTACCAATAAACAGTCATAAGTAGAGCTGTGGTTTAAGTGGTAGAGTGCTACCTTTGAGCAAGAAAAGCTCAAACAGCATCCCAGCCCTGAGTTCGAGCTCTAGTATCAGCACACACAAACATGAACACACACACACACACACACACACCATCAAAATATTAACAAAAGCATAAGAAATGTGGCTCAAGCTGTAGTCTTTGTCTAGCATGTATTAATACACTGTAGTCAGTCCCTAAAACTGAAGATAAAAATGTTTGTAAATTCTGGCAATCACCTCTGTTCTCATGTTACTATGGACTGATGACAAGCAGATCTTAGACCAGCTGAGTTCCAGAGACTATATTGTGACTATGAGACTGAAGAAAGTGGAGATCAAATCAATGGTTTCCTAGCTATCTAGGAGAAAATTCAGGCAGAGCCTAAATTTCAGCATATCTTTTACTATAGCCCTTTATGCTTGAAAACTGTCAGAATCTTTACAGTTTTCACAAATGCTACTGACTGACTGTAAACTGAAACACTCAGATTTTTTCAGTCATTTTCACAACACTGCCCCAAAAGACCAACATATGGCCATGAAGGCAAATATAATATCTTTCTCCTTTTTGTCATGCTCCTTCCCCCAAGCCATTAAAATGTTCTTTGAAAAATAATTGATAGGCTTGAGCAGTGGGCAATGTAAACCCTAAGATCACAATTTTTAATAAAATTGTTATAAAATTAGCCTTTAGCAATCAAGATTTTAAAATATAACTTATCCTCTTATTTGTTTAGAATTATCATGTGGAAAGTACTATAGAAGTCCCCATTAGTGAATGCACTAGACAAAATTATGGTCATAAACTTGCAATGCTATGATCCACTTACTCCTAGCTCTTAAAAAATCCCTTATATATGAAAATGTGATATAAATAAATGCCACCTAATATACATAACAATAATATACATAACATTTTACATAATTTCCAGGCCTATGGTCTTCTTTTATAAACTTGAGTACTTATCCATATAAATAATAGATGCCTAATACCTTCATAGTCATTTATTATTTTCCCCTATATATAATATATATATACAAAATTAAATAGTCAACTTGTATATTACTTTTCTTGTTTAAGAGAACATTGACAGAGCTGATGGTTATGCTGCTTTTTGTGTAAGATGCTTTTCTCTTTGGCTGTCTTTCTAGACATAGAAAATGATATACCAATATATAAAGGTAAAATGCAGACCTCAGAATTTAAATTACATGTCAATGTCCTTTTTAATCTTTCCATGATGTAATATCAAACAGCAATGATTTTTAAATATAGATAAAGGAAAGGGGAAGGTTTGAAATAGTATTGCTATTTTATTTTATAATAGTATACAGAAAACAAGTATGTAATAATAAAATTAGAAATCAAATTAAACTTTTAACCTGAAATAAGAATACAAGACTATAATTTCTATTCATTTTACTTTTTGTGTGTATGTGATTATTCTAAAGTAGGGACTAATGAAAAAATCTGCTAAACATTGATATTGATGCAAGTAATGTTTGGTACTTAAATTATGATGCTTATTTTTTAATTTTGTCAATAAAATCAAATTTTATTGAATACCTTTAAATAGACTGATTAAGATAAAATAGAAAATAAAAGTATTCTTTTTTTTCCCAGAATTTCACTGGTGTCTAGGGAAGAGTGATTTTAAATTAGCAGCAGATTTTTTAAGAATAGAAAATAAAAACTGCTTTGTATCCTCGCTAATGAGATAATAACAACTATTATAATAGTATTTCATCATTTGTAAAAGAAGCAACATTTGAACATTTGTTGTCATTAGCAGAATGACTTTTTAATGGATATGGCAATAGCTTATATCAGATAATCAGACTGAGGTTCAGTCTATTCTGCCAAATACAAAATTAAACAACATGCTTCTTTCATACTGAAATGTTTATTCTACTTCCTTAAGAAGCTATGAAAGGAACTGGGAAGGTGGCTCAGTGGTAGAGCGCTTGCCTTGCATGCATGAGGTCCTGGGTTCGATTCCTCAGCACCACATAAGCAAAAAAGAAAAAAGCCGGGAATGGTACTGTGGCTCAAGTGGTAGAGTGCTAGCCTTGAGCTGAAGAGCAGAGGGACAGCACCCAGGCCCAGAGTTCAGGCCCCATGACCAGACCAAAAAAAAAAAAAGAAGCTGAGAAAAAAGCACTGTTTCCTCCCAATGATGTGTGTGTGTGTGTGTGTGTGTGTGTGTGTGTGTGTGTGTGTGTATAATACCTTGGCCTTATTATTTTGATGATATTGCTATAATCTGTCCACCCCTTTTCCTTATACCAAAAAATAAACCTGGATAATTTTATCTATTAAAATGTCTAATTTTAAAACATTATAGTCCTGAAATTAGTCCTAAAATGTCTTACTACTTCAGAGGTGAATCATTTGCTTAAGCAAATAAGCTCACACACATACACACAAAGTCATGCCCCCCAAAAATGGAATGATGGATTAGAAATTTACTCCACATGACTCAATGAATGAAGAGTCCGTGTAACAGAGGATCTATACTCCAAGGAGAGAAAGAAGAAAAATACAGGAAATCAAGAGACAGGTTACAGACATGCTAAATAGGATGAAGAAACAGAAAGATAATGCAGAAAAAAAGTGCAAGTTGTCCACAGCTCTAACCCTCCTAACCACTTACCAAAGTAGAAGGAAACCCAAGGAACCACACAAGAATTGTACATTTGAGAACTCCAGAAAAGGTTATTCATTAAAATTACTTCATTTAAAATTTGAAGACAGCTATCCCAACCAATGCACCAGTCTCAAAACAAACTGTAAGGTCCACTCTTGGATGGGAAGCAGACTCCACCCTCCTCACAGCAGTCTCCACCCAGTACCTGCGTTACCTAGGCAACTGGCACACCTGGAAGAGGTCACATCTGCTCCTCTGAGGTCACATCTAGATTCGATGTGGCCACACCTTTCCCCACCCCTTACCCTATATAAGGCCTAGCCCAGGCCCAGAGGTTCTCTTTCCCAGGTCCTTCCCAGCCTCGTGGAGTGCTAACATAGCCTGGTAACAGCCAGAACAATTAATAAACCTACCCCTTACCTGAATGCCACGTCCATGGTGCTGCTCTTACTTGGCTGCCTCTCTTTAAAAACCTAACATAAATGATGCCATTTGAACCCCAGAAGGGCTTAAAGTCAGGATAGGTGGGATTCCTCTCCATTTTTTTCTTTTTTTGTTTGTTTTTTTGATGTTTTCCATTTTTTGCTCTGAGGAATACCCACAGTTCTGATGGTCTTTTTGTGAATCAGTCTGCTGTGGACACAGAGCATCAATACCACTGCTGGCCTCTGCATCTGCCTCCACAATTCTACATTTTGGTGAGTGAACTACTCTACATTTTGGTGAGTGAACTACTCTCTAAGGCTTCTCTGTCGCTCAGTCTCTCTCCAGACGTGGTACCACACAGGAGAACCTACTAGACCTTTAACTGAAAGGCCAGTCGGCCAAGGAAGCTTGACTCTGGTTGTTTGGCCACTCCTCCCTAGAGGGCTAGGTGATAAGTTGGGACACCACTTCCATCTGATAAGCCCTCCTTCACTCACTAATTTTTTTCTCCCCTACGCCTTTAATGGGGTGCTGTGTGTCACGCCGATGCTGTGAAACCCCTCTGAAATGCTTCCTGTACTCCCTGGAAAGCCAGAGCACCTCATTTTTATGCCATTCTCAATTTTAAACAATTTTTGCCTCTGCAATAGTAAATGGTCAGAAGCCTGTTTACTTTCAGGATCTCTTTGCTCTCTCCTAGTCATGTCCAAATTTCTATATCTCTCCCTTTCTTTTCTACAACTTTTTGGCTTGTGCCCTGAAAAGTGCGATGCAGGCTGGGTCCCGGGGACCTCCCTCTAGGTTCCCTCTCAAAGGCTAGCCAATCTAGGCTTGATCTATTTGTTCATACTTTCTTTGCATTTTTTCAGAAATTTGCCATTTTGAGTTTGCCATCTTGGCCACATGGTGGGTTAAGGGTTTGGCCCCATCTGACCCATACCCTTCCACCAAGCTTACTACTCCATCCATCTATTCTAAGGTGCCTTGCTAACAAGTTGCTCTTTTCACAGGCCCTAGTAACTGAGGCCCAACCACCTGATGTGTTTTGTTAGCAAAGGTGTCTAAACATTGTTGTCAAAAATTTTAGGTTTTGAGTTTTGCCTTTTTTGTTTTGTGTTGTGTATTCTAATACTATTTGGTTCTAAAATACTGGACTTATCTGTGCTAAAATTCTCATCAGACCTAACGAGTTTTGTCACTGCAGAATATTTGTTGGTGAATTCTTGATAACAACCAGGTAAGCTCTACTTATTCTATTTGATCTCCTTGTTGCTTTAATTGGAAATAATAAAAGGTTTTATGGCAAAGATTAGAATTCAAAAGTTTTTTTTTCAAAAGTTTTTTTGCCTGGGGAAAAAAAAATCCCTGAAACTCCATCTCCCAATTAAAGGAAGAGAGTCCCATGAGGTCAGCTCATATCAGGAATAGCTTCAATGTTGTGGGCCATGTTTTAAGACGACAATGGTAGAATAATCCCTCCCAAGGAAAAAGCCTGCAAAAAAAATTTAAGCACAAGTTTCAACTTGTAGCTCACGATCAGAGCTGGACCTTTCAAAGGTGTTTTACTTGGCTTGCACAGTGTCAAATTGAATATTACTTTGAAGTTTAGAATCCTTATTCACACTTAGAAACCAGAAAACATACAAACCAGACTCCTAAAATTTTTTGTTTTTTTAGGAAACATTATAGCTCATAGATTTATTTAATCATGGTCCAAATTTTTTACAGAGACCTCTGCTTTGGAAATGGTTTCATTTATACATCACTACAAAAGTATCATTTTGAAATAATTATATGAGGTCCCATATTTTATCTTTTGTTGTGACTCTTGGGAAGTTCTTTCAACTGGTAATATAGAAAACTCTTCTGTTTTCTTTATTTATTTATTTATTTATTTTTTTGTGAACATACTGTACAGAGGGGTTACAATTACATGGGCAAAATAATGAGTACATTTCTTATCAAGCATTGCAGCATCCTCCTTTGTTTACCCTTCAGACTCCTAAAGTTTTTTTGTTTGTTTGCTTTGTTTTGTTTTGCTTTTAGGATTAAAAGATCAGGGAGCACACAGCCCACATTTTCTCCTTGGCAACAATTGAATAAAGTTCGGAGCTACAATTTACTCATTTTAGGTAAAATGTGAATTTTGTACTATGTAATTTTTCCAAATTCTTCTTTGCTACCTCTTATCCTAGCTAACTTCACACATTCATGGTACCCAGGTTAGTATGGGTGTATTCATCGGTGACAGATCTCTGGATGATACTCGGGGTGTTGTTTGGTCTAGAAAAAGAAGAGAGGCAATGATGGTGTTTTTCAGTTATCTGCATACTGTTACATAGATTGGAAAAATGTGAAGTTACTTTTTGTTTTCAGAGAAAAAAAGGAAAAGTTCCATTGTGGTGTTTATATGGGTCTGGGTTTTCAAGAGAAGATGAGAAAAAATGCAACCTTTCAGATGTAATTATTTGGTAATAGAGAACTCTTTTGCACAGGAATATGTACAGTTTCCTTAAAAGCATAATCAGATTAAGTGACAAATAATATTTGTTCTCTTAGCACAGAAAATTGGAGATTCTATATAAAAAATTGTGTTGCATCTATGAGTATGAAAACTACAATTCTAGTTGTTGCACTGTAGTTGAGCTGGAAAATTCTTTTTGTCCTGACCTTAAACTCATCTCCACCTCTCAGATTCCATATCAACAGGAAAAATATGAAATTTGCAGGTGAAGTCTTAGTGATTGCTCAGAATTTGTCACATTTAATCTTAAATTTATGTACATAAGTACATTTTCCATTAACCTCTTTATTTTATGGTCCTAAGCAGTCATAAGGTGCTTATAAACAGGAAAATATTGACTAAAACACAAGTTCCATTGTTGAGCTGTACAATTTAAATCTGGAATGTCCCCCAAAGACCCAATGTAGTAAAAGCCCAGTCCACATCATAACACGATTGAGTGCTAGTGAAGCCATTAGAAAGTGAATTCTAGTGGAAGATCTCAGAATATTGAAGATACACTCATAAAGGAAATTACTAGACCCCTATTCTTACCAACTCTGCTTTCTATCACTGCTTCTTACCACCATGATATAAATAACTTGCTCTACTACTTGTTCTTGCAAGGATATACTGCCTCACCAAAGTCCCAAAAGCAATTGAGCCAATAATAGATCAAAGGCTGAAACCAGTAACACTGTGATCCCAAATAAGCCTTTCTTTTTAGATTGATTATTTCAGCCACTTTGTTGCAGCAATGGTATGAATGATGAATGCCTTGATATGGTAAAGAGTAATGTTTCAACATGGTTGCATCTGAGGGGGGTGTGGACAGAAGGGAATATTACTGCATTGTCGGTGGGAGTGTAAACTTGTTCAACCACTTTGGAAAGCATTATGGAGGTTCCTTAAAAGACTCCACATAGAGCTCCCCTATGACCCAGCAATCCCACTTTTGGGCATTTACCCAAATGATCACAAACCAGACCACACTAAAGCTACCAGCACAACTATATTTATTGCAGCATTATTTACCATAGTTAAGATATGGAACCAACCCAGAAGATGCCCCTCAGTAGATGAATGGATCAAGAAATATGGTATATGTACACAATAGAATTCTATGTCTCCATCAGAAAGAATGACATTTGCCCCATTTGTTAGGAAATGGAAAGACTTGGAAAAAATTATATTAAGTAAAGTAAGCCAGGCCCAAAGAAACATAGGCCCCATGGTTTCCCATATTTGCAATAACTAGTATATGTCTGAGGCAAGCAGAAAAGGTCAGATAAGTTGATGTCAGGGAAATGAACCCCAAGATAAGTACTCAAATGTTTTTTTTCTTTCATGTGATTGTTTCTAACATATTTATAAGATGATTTCTTTTTTGCTTTGCATGTCCCTCCCCCATGGTATAATCCCTGCTTTCACTGTATTTGATGTTGGGATAATTTGTGGAGGGAAAGGAAAAAAACCAAATCGTTTAACTAGGGATACAGGTGATATATAAGATATATAAGATACATGAGATATGTAAGTCGTTATGTTGAAAAACAAACTTTACAACTTTGGTCAGGGGGAGGGGGATCCATTAGGGGGGATGGAGAGATCGGAAGTGATGGGAAGGGGAAACAAAGGAGGTGGCTACAATGCTTGATAAGAAATGTACTTATTATCTTGTCCATGTAATTATAACCCTCTGTACGGTATTTTCCCAATAAAAAATGGTAGCATCTTTTTGTACAAGCATAGAATTATATTGTTTCATTCAAAGATCATTTTCAAATAAAACTATTTATAGTCTTCTTTTGATACATATTTTTAAAATCTAGAATGAAATTTGTTCATAATCTAGATTTCAATGCCAGTTTATGAGAAATGCTACAAATAAGATTAATTTGAACATAGATCATAGAAATCATCACTCTAAAAATAAATGGACTCATGTATAATGTGAAGAGAGACACTCTAAAATAAATGGACTCATGTATAATGTGAAGAGAGATAGTGTGTGGAAAAACAGTGAGAAATACAATTAGAGTATTAAAGATTCTTAAAGAGTCCAAATGCATAGTGCAATACTTGGTTGGCTTTTTAATCAGGTAAATAAACAAAATATCTATTAGGATATACAGAGCCATGTTTAGAAAATCAAGGATTATAGAACAAAGACTCTATTATTTTTAACATTTTTTTCTAAGTATTATAATGATTACACATGCCTGGTTCTTTGGGCACACAGATTTAGTAATGAAGTATCACTTTCTTTCTCTCTCTCTTGTTCTTTTTCTGGCTGGTCTTGAGGCTTGAATTCAGAACCAGGGGCCCTGTCCCTTAGCTTCTTTTTCTCAAGGGTAGTACTCTACCACTTGAGACACAACTCCACTTCTGGCTTTTTGAGTAGTTTTAGTGGAGATAAGAGTCTCACAGATTTTCCCACCCAGGCTGGCTTTGAACTACAGTCCTCAGATCTCAGCCCCCAATGTAGCTAGAATTACAGGCATGAAACATTAGCACCAGGCATTTACAACTCATTCTTAAGTGGTATCAGAAGGTAAAATGAGTGAGAAAAAAGGGTATATACTAGTACTCTTTAAGAAAGATGAGCCAGTTATCAATGGTTCATCCCTGAAATCCTAGCTACTCAAGAAGCTGAGATCTAAGGACTCCAATTTGAAGTAAGCCTGGGCAGACAAATCTGAGAGACTTTTTCCTCTTAACTAGTTAACCAGCAAAAAGCTGAAAGTGAGGTGTGGGTCAAGTAGTAGAGCACTGTTCTTGAGTGAAAAAAGCAAGCAAGAACCCAAAGTTGAGTTCAACACCCAGTATCAACACACACACACACACACACACACACACACGTGCAGACCAAAAATGGCCAAATTGAAGTAAGTATTAAATTTAAATTTAGGGAAAGTATGTAGGTATTGTTTGTTTTGTTTTTAAAAGTTTTCTGAAAGTCAGATATTTTTTCACATCTAAATGTGAGTGGTGGTAAATAATTATTTCTAATTATATAAATCATGATGACTGAATGATGTCTCTGTTAAAAATAAGAATCTTCATAAAGATTCATAACAAACACTGCAGAGAAAAAATAACATAATGTTTGAGATTTTCTTTCAAATATTGCAGTTTTTAAAATGAGGTGGGAGAATAAACAAAATTGAAGCTGGGCAATCAACCTATGGAAGCTCATTCAAAAGATATTTAAAGGCTGCTTTGCTGAATATTTCATCAGAATAATTTCTCACTATTTTTATTTAACTATAGTTTTAAAAGCAATTTAAAATGCAATTTTTACATGTAAATAAAGACTGAAAGTCAAATATTAGAGAGTATATAAAGTAATTTAGTTTGCCATTGTTCCAAGATATGTTTAAAGATAACCTGCAAGAAATTTCTGGCAGCCTTCCAGATTTCCAGGAAAAATAAAGGAGGAAAAAGAGAAAGCCAGGCTCCTCTGATTGAAAGTGACACCCTTTCATAGAAGAAATATCCTAGTTCTGGGATAGCATTATAATGATGCTGGGTAGTTCAAACCAAGATTATTATCAGTATATTTTATTCTCTTTAAATATACCTTTGCTGAAGCCAAATTGGATGTGCCCAATTATGCTACATTTTCATGGCAAACAAAAGTGGTTTTCTTCTTTTAAAGGTTACTGTTAATAAAAATAACAAAGATCTTTTCCAGACACAGGAAGAACATGTGCCACACAATCCCATCAAAACATCATGTAAAGGAATAGGTGTTGGTCATCCTTTAACAAGTTGTTTAAATAAGGATACAGGTGGACCCGTTGCAACAATGAGAAGTACAAGTTGTCATGTCGAAAACGAACTTTACAACTTTAGTGGTGGGGGGGAGGATTGGGTGGAGGGGGCAGAGGGAGGATGGGAAGGGAAGGGAAGGGGAAACAAAGGAGGAGGCTACAATGTTTGATAAGAAATGTACTCATTATCTTGCCCATGTAATTGTAACCCCTCTGTACAGTATTTTCACAATAAAAAATAGATAAAAATTTAAAAAAAGAATTACTTTACGCATTTCAGTAGGGCCAAAATAAGATACCATTTACTTCTAATTGGGCACTCAATCATAACTAGTTCTACAAAGAATTTAAAAATTAGTATTTGTCAGCATTTTTCTTGATTTTAAAGAGTCAATTCTACAGGAAATGCAACCTATATCAAATAAAATTTCTGTCAAGTCTGCAATGCTCTGTGTATTCTTCTGTTGGTCTGTCCATTTCTCCTTTATTGTTCATGATGTTTAGTTAGACTGAATGCCAAAAGTGGAAAATACTTTCTTTATTTCTCAGTATATACAACTAAGACACAAAGATTTTAAATATCAGAATATAAAAAGAAACAAAAGCAAAAGTAAATAAAGAGGAAGATTTTGTTCTAACATGTACATCAAGATTTTATGGATAATGTTTACATTCTTTCAACCTTTCCCAGTGAATCGTCCTTAAAATATTATCATTAAGTTCTACTCATATACTAGAAACTCTTTGGATATTCATTTTTGACATCCATTTAATAACAACTACATACTGAAATTCATATACAAGTATTTAGTTATCCAAAAACAAATGTTACAATATTTCTAGGTTATCTTGTTTCATGTCTGTCAATCATTTCTTTCCTTATCACATACAAACAAGTTCTGCTCCTATTAAGTGGTTAATTAAGTGGTTTGAAAAAACTTGCTTGCACTGCTTAGGACACACAAATGCTCAGACTTCCAAATTGAAATCATTTAAATAATCGTTTAAATAAAGGTATTTTGTGGAATATTTTCCTCACTAAAATTTTAAAAAATGATGTGGGTTGTATTTTGACATAAACAATGGAAAAAAGAGTTCGTTCTGAGCCATCTGCTTCACAGTTCATAAATACATTCCCATTAGTAATTCTAATTGGGGGGAACTTATGTCCAAGAAGATGCTTCAAAACAAAAATAATTCTAGTTTCACATTTCTTAGAATTATGAGAATAAGGCATGCATATACAGTTCTCATATTAAGTTTATATGATAATAGTTTTTTAATCTTTGATTTCTGAATAATTTTAGCATCATTCAGTACCATCTTTGCTTTTACAAAAATAACCCACAAATTGGAAAGTGTAGCTCCAAATGGAATGGATGGATACAGGAAGATTCTAAATATCTCTAAATGAAAACTATCTTTTCAGAAAGACCATGGGCCTGCGATTCTTCTGCCAGAGTTTCAGTGTAACTGAGCAAACATCTTTACTTTCAATATTCTTGCTGACTCATTTTCCCCTTGCTAGCTCTCCATTAATCAAGGTTGTGGAAGGAAATTCCATGCTGAGATTTGAATGTCCTCAGGAATATGAGATGAGACTCTTTCATATACTTATATCCTTATCCCTCCACCAATAAACACACCACTGCACCAGGCTTTCTTGAAAGAAGCCATTGAAGGGCTCTTTTTTTTTCCCCCTCTGCATTAATTCTTTTTAAAAAAAATTATTGTAAGGGTGATGTACAGAGAGGTTATAGTCACATAAGTAAGGTAATGAGTACATTTCCTGTGGAACATGGTTACCCCTCCCTCATTTTCTCCCACTTTCCCTCCTCCTTCCAATTTCCCTCTTCTTTTTTTTTATTGTAAAGATACTATACAGAGGGTTACAGTTACATGAGTGAGGTAATGAGTACACTTCCTCTTGAACATTGTTACCCCCTCCATTGTTTTCCCCCTACCATCCCCTCCCTCCATCCCTTCCCCGAGGTTCTTTTTTTTTTT
>NW_012267267.1:10300271-10303843 GCF_000151885.1 Dipodomys ordii | reverse complement strand
CTCAGCTCTTCAGCTCAAGGCTGGCACCCTACCATTTGAGCCACAGCACCACTTCTGACCCTTTTTGCTTTTGTGATGCTGAGGAATCAGATCCAGGGCTTCATACATCCAAGACTATCACTCTATTGCTAAGCCGCCTTAACAACCTGAGCTCCTGCTTACTATCAGGTGCTGGCAGCCTGTGTTGCCCAATTCCCAGCCTAGGGTATATGGGTGGAGTTTTGGTGGTGTTTGGGCTTCTCTTGTCCTGGGCCTCCAGGTCTTTTGTTGTCACAGGCGTGCTTCCCGGGGAGTGCTGTTTCCTGATTTTCTCACCTCTGTTGAGGTGTATGCTCAGCTTTTTACTTCAGTTGGGAGGAGTTGGTTTTGTTGTTCAGGCACCGGATCCGGGGCCTGGTTCCGGCCCCAGCCTGGAGCGCGCTCATTAGGCCTGTGCTGATGTGCATACCACCTAGGTTATGCAGCCTGGGGGACACAGTTCAAATTTCTTCTACTGTTGGTAGTCTTGACCGAGGGGTGCTGTTCCTGGCTTGGGCATTTAAGCTCCCTTCCAGGGGCACTCTTGCTCTGGCCTGGCCAGCAGAGTGTGCTCCACGGGCTGGTGGAGCTCTCGCACAGTTCCCAGTTTTAGTGGGTCCTGTGGTCTGGGTGTTGGGGTAGGGAGTCTAGGTCAGGGTCTGGGGATTCCCTCCAGCTCTGGTCTCCCTTGAGGGATACACTGTCTCCTGTGGGGTACTCACCTTGGAGCTGGTTGTTTCTGTGTGGTATATGTAGTCAGTTGTTGTTGCAATCCGAGTTCAGTTGGGGTGGTTGCGGGCTGGGTTGGCGGTGGTGGCTCTGTGTGATTCTTTTCTGTCTCTGCCTCTGCGAAGCTGTTGGGTCAAAAGTGTCCAAGCTCAGGCAGCTTCTTCACCGGTTGTAGAGATCCGGTGGGTCTGACAACGGTGCCTCAGGCAACTTCTGCGTGGATGATCTGCAGGCAGCCCCCTGTGCCTCTGGGACCCGGGCGGCCCCAGCCGGGTTGTTGCAATTGCGATTGGGCGGGTGGTCTGCCCACAGGTCCCTTTGTCACTCTGCTGGTGCCGAGTGGCTTTGGTGGGATGGAGCCTCTCTGCTCCGGTGGAGAGTGAGGGGTGGGGGTAGGATCCTCGTGGAGACTCCCGGCTGGTAGGTTTCTCTGTTCCTGGCGATCCGCTGCTCTGCAAACCGGTACCTGGTGATCGACAAGTGGCCCCCTGTGTCTCTGGGGCTCCGGCAGCCCCCGCCGGGCCAGCTGGCCGGCGGCTTGGTGCACTGCCGCAAGGCCAGTAAAGGTTGGGGAAGGGGGTCTTCGCTTTTCTCTCTTCTGAAATTCTTCTTTTCCTCTCTTTCTTTTTTTGTTATTTTCTGCCTCTGGTTTTTCTCTGAGTGTTCATCTTTTTGTTGTTGCCGGTCTCTTGGGGAGATTAAGCGTTGGAACTCGAACTCTCATTTTGGTTGGAGAGAGCTGTGGCATTTCCTTACTGCCCCGTCGCCATCTTGGTCCCCCCTCTCCCAATTTCCCTCTTCTTAAAGAGCCATTAAAGTCCATCCCCAGATCGGTGATTCTCCAACTGAACTTCATTTGACAGTAATCAGAACATTTCAGAAATTGGAAAGCAAACTACCTATCTCTGTTATAATATCTATAATAATTTACTTAATACTTTTAGATTTCATCTTCCCATTCCAAACTATCAAAAGTTTTTATGACCAACATACTTTACTAGGTACTGAAATATTTAGCTCTGTGCAACACAGTCATGTCATTTGACCTCAGGAACTTTAAAGTCTAGATAAAGAGGTAACACTGAATACAAAAGCATGGGGAGATGCATGTACAAAGTAAAGAGGAAGGCTTTTATAACTTACAGAAAGACTGATGTGCTAATAGTGTAGACTGAACTATTTAATGAAGTAAGAGTTCAGGGTAGTGATAACAGAGATTGCAAATTAAATCTGGAACCTATCACTGATATTAGGGTAAACTATATCAAAAAATACAGCTAGAATTAAAGTAATAGACTTGTCATTTACAAAACAAAACCCTTTCAAATTTCATGTGAGCCACAAAATTTTTCCTGTGAGTGAGAAAATCAAGTTCAACTATGTATTTCTAAGACCTAATTCTAGCTAAAAGAGGAAACATGTAATAATCCAATGATAATGAATATTGACATATTTCTACACATCAATCACTAGTGTGTGTGTGTGTGTGTGTGTGTGTGTGTGTGCTGGTACTGTATTTTTTTTTAATTTAAGGCCTGGACACTATTCATCAGTTCTTTTGAAAGCTAGTGCTCTACCACTTAAGTCACAGCTTTACTTTTGGCATGAACTTTCTTTTCCCAGACTGGCTTTGAACAGGGATCCTCAAATCTCAGCCTCTTGAGTGTCTGGGATTACAGGCATGAGCCAGTAGCACGTTGATGTACTTCACTATCTTTGCACTAATTTTCTGAACAATATGTATACAATGATAATTTTAAATTTTGCTTGAATTACAAATGTTAAACTAAATTACTTTGATTTTCAGCATAGCTTAATCTAGAAATAATTCAAAAAAAGCCTTCTGGCTGGAAAATTCAGTGTATGCTTTCAGTAGAAGAATTAGATATTTATAAGTCACTTTGAAGCCAGGCATAGTGGCTCAAATCTATAATCTAACTATCTGGGAGACAAGATATGGATCATAGAGGCCATCTTGGACATAAAAATTCATGACTCTATCTCCCTCTGTAGCTGGGAACTACCTATATTCCCCATAGAGGCCATCCTGGATATAAAACTTCATGACTCTGTCTCCCTCTGTAGCTGGGAACTACCTATATTCCCCAGTGACACAGGGAAACGCATATAGAAGTATTACAAACTAAACCAGACTTGGCATACAATGTAAAGCCTTACCTGGAAACCAACCGACAAAACAAACTAGAGTTGTGACTCAAGATGGTAAAGTACCTACCCAGTAAGCATGAGGCCCTAAATTCAATCTGTAGTACTGCCAAAAAATACTGTCAAAAATTATATTAAAATTTTGGCCAGTCTTCATGTTATATAGATAGATACATATCTATATCAGAATGCATATCATATATATTCTTATATACATATTTATATATATATATATGTAAGAATAACTCAGTAGTTTGAAAAATCTTATGATAGAAATACCAATTTTGTTTTTTTAATTTAATTTTATTTTTTTGTGAACATAATGTACAGGGGGGTTACAAATACATGGGCAGGATAATGCATACATTTCTTACCAAGCATTGCAGCCTCCTCCTTTGTTTACCCTACACATCCTTCCCTACCTCCCCCCTACTCCCCACCACCCAATCCTTCCCCCTCCCCTTCTCCCCCCTCACCGCGCACCAACGTTGTAAAGCTAGTTTTCGACATAACCTTGTACTTCTCATTGTTGCAACAGGTCCACCTGTATCCTTAAACAACTGTTTTTCCCCATCTCCTCCACAAGTTATACTGACATCAAATATAGTGAAAGCAGGGGTTATACTGTGGAGGAGGGACATACAAAGCAACAAAGAGAT
>NW_012267267.1:10270060-10299026 GCF_000151885.1 Dipodomys ordii | reverse complement strand
TAGAGTTTGAAATTTGGTATTGATATTCCTCCAGCAGTGTTCTCTCCGTTGAGGAGCGTTTTTGCTATTCAGGGTCTTTTATTGTTCCATATGAATTTTTGGATTGCCTCTTCTAAGAAATACCAATTTTCAAGTGAAGGACTATAGATTTAATGTAGTAACTTAGTCTAAAATAATGCTTATGGTCTACATAAACATACATTTCAAATGTTCTTTTAAAATTGTTGAACAATGACCTAGCAGAATGACATGATTTATCATATCAGTATCTTATCCAATTAAATTTATTTCAGCATATATAATTCAGAAACAATTATAATATTTCTTAGCAAGAATGTTTCACAATACTATCCTGATTTTTACCTAATAACAATCTTTCCCAAGACTACATGAGTCTTTATTTCCCTGAAATACCCAGATAGTAACCTGGGATTAAATAACTAGAGTTATTATAAACAAGCATAGTGTCTTGAAAAAATTTTTCAAATAGATAGTTTAAAACTTCTCTTTTACTTATCAAACTAAAACTTAAAAGAACTGATTGGCTATATTTTTCCAAGTATCTTGGTATTTGGAGGAAAACTATAATTTATTTATGTTAGAAAAAGATGAAGAAACAAAGCAAAAAAATCAAGAGAAATTATTAAGAATACTCAATAAGGGAAAATGTTAAGAAAAATAACAACCACCAATCAGTGATTGTTCTTATTTGTGATTAGATTGAAAATATCTAACTGCATTTATTTCTTCCAAGAAAGTACTTTCTACCAAGAAAGTAGAGGCATATGTTTTCAATTACATCTGAAAGATTTCCTTAGAATAGCAGGATGCTACAAAACCTTGTTCCAAACACTAGAAATTTCTATTGTATCCTGTGTGATTTCTTCGTTCCTTGTATTGACTTCAGTGTGCAATGAGTACAATCATAAATACACATAGCACTTACTTTTCTGTATTTAAAGTTCCTGACCTTTACACTAAATGAGTTTACACTTTAATTATATGATGGGACTAGCAAGACTATAAAATGAAACCACTTAATAATAAAACGTACATGCAGTATAACATTGCACACTGTGAAATATAGCCAATATCACACAGTGTGACTCCTTTAGCATTTGGGAAATCATTCAACAGAATTAAAGCTTTTTAAAGCAGACATTTTTTAAAAGAGAATGTAAGGTCAAAATTCCAAGAAAGCACATGAGCAAATTGACTTTTTTCATCAATACAAAATATAAAACCTTTACTCACCACGCCTAGAAGTTGTGGAAACATTTGCATAGCACTTTACCTAACACAGATGAAATAGATCACAAAAAGAATTATTTGAGATCTGCCAAATCATTATATTCCAATTAAGATATATTGGTGAAAGGGGATGATTTTTTAAAAGGTCTCAGGTTCATACTTTAATATGTTTCCAAGTACTTTGGAAATGGAGAATATACTATTGAGTGAAAAGAATGCAAGCTTTGCTGTCTAGAACAACACAGGTATGTCAGAAAACAAAATTTCCCAGTGACTTGTCTTAGTTAAGAGTCTTACAAGATGCTTTTTACTTACTACTCACAAAAAGCCATTCAAAACTTAAAACAGCAATGTATTATTTCTCATGATTCTCCAGGCTAATGGAGAATGATGGTTAATAATGCCTTCTGAGGTTACCCTGGGGTTTTAGTCACCTGCATGGGATAAGCTAAAAGGTTCGTGAAGGCCTTTCTCACACATTGGGCCTTAGCATTGACTGCTGGCTGGGGACCTCAGTTAAGTCTTAGTGTTGCTAGAATTCCAAGGACCCTTCCACTTGGCCTCTCACCCCAGCAGATGGATGAATGGATACCAATTTCTATCATAGCTCCTTAGTTCTCAAAGAGAGCAACATGAAAAACATATGACTCACCATGAAGGCATACATCAAAACTGCTTGACCACTTTTGCCAATGTCTTATTGACCAAAGTTTTGACATGACCAAGCCCAGCATTATTGTGTGAAACAACTATAAAGATGTACAGACTGGGAGCCATATTCATTGCCTCTCACCAACATAACAGTCTACCACATACACAGTAGAGAGTAAGAGATGGAATCACCAGTTGTCTGAATCATTTTATGATTTAAAAAAGTTCTATTCTCCACCTCCTTTCTTCATATCTCAAGAGAACAATAATTTCATCTAAGAAATATTGTAGGGTAATATTTAATTTTTGGAAAAATAATTGTCATCTTTTAATAAACCCAAGAGAGTACATCCAAAATAGAATCAAAATCTAATTGGCTTCTTAAAAGCAACAAAATGTATTATCTTGTGTCCATTCATATTTTTCCAAACATTTACATCTCTTTTCTTTTCTTTCTAGCTTGCTTGCTTTCTTTCTTTCTGTTTTTTTCCATCTTTCCTTCTTTCTTTCCATCTTTCTTTGTCTGTCTGTATGTCTGTTCATCTGGTTCAGCAGTACTAGGTTTGACCACAGCAACACAGATTTGCTACACAGCTGTTTTACTGCTGAGTCACACCTCCATCTCTGTTTTATACAGTGTTTTTTTACTTAGAGTCTCAGTAATCTTCTCACTTTTGTCTTTGTATCATAGTTAGGATAAAAGGTTGGTGGCATCCTGTCTAGCCTCTTAATTGAAAAGGGGTCTCATGAACCTTTCTGCCTAAACTATCCATGAACTGCAATCTTCCTGAATAGAGTTACGATGTGAGGCACCAGTACATTGCTTCCAATCTTTGTTTTATCTGAAATGGGTCCAAATTTACATAGCAAGGTTAAAATTAAAAACAGACCTCATTCGCACAAAGAAAATTATTTTTCTAGTTAAGGAGAACTTCAAATTAAAATAATAATAATGATGATGATGCATATAAAATTAACTGAATTTAGCATGGTGAAATTTTTTTTCACAGAAACAACCAAATATCTATGTGTCTTTAATTGCACTGATAAACTTATTAACACATTAACAAAATTAGACCAAAAATTAAATGGCTAATTTGTTAGGCTGTAATCATGAAATATATTAACTAGCTTAGGAGAAGATTTAGTTTTTAAAGCCACAAGAAGTATTAAGAACAGTATACAATACTACTTAATTTTTAAAATCTCAAAAAAGTGCACAAAGCCTGAAAATAATGTATGTTAGGGAATCTAACAAAAATAGTCCCTAACATAGGCTCTAAGGATCACTACTTCTTTGTATACCTAATTTTTTTTAAAAACTGAACTTTATAGGATTATTTCTTTGTTGCTTTGTATGTACTTCCCCCACGGTATAACCCCTGCTTTCACTGTATTTGATGTTGGTATAATTTGTGGAGGGGAAGGGAAAAAACAAATTGTTTAAATAGGGATACAGGTGAACCCATTGCAACAATGAGATGTACAAATCATTATGTCAAAAAATGAACTTTACAACTTTGGCCGGTGGGGGAAAAGGGGGTGGGGATGGGAAAGGATAGAAGGGGAAACAAAAGAGCATGCAACAATGCTTGATAAGAAACGTACTCATTATCTTGCCCATGTTAATTGTAACCCCTCTGTATAGTATTTTCACAATAAAAAACAAAAAACCAAAAAACAAAACTGAACTTTCCTCAAGAATAATTCAGAGAAGTCAAGTGTGATTGTGAAAATCTGTATTGCCAGAGACAAGGGATGGCATGTTTTTGGCCAGATTCCATAGCAAGTTTTAGGCTGTCTAGTCTATATTTAAAAAAAACTTTTTCAAATAAATAAAAAAGAAAACCAATAAGGGAAGCTTTTGATCTGAAGTTTTATATTGAAGGTCTTGAATACAGGGGCAAAAATATCTTCTTCAAGTTTGCAAGACTAAAATGCTTCTTCAAACTGCATAGCAAATGAGTGACTAGGAAAACAAAAGTAGATACATAAAAAAAATCCATCACCACTACCAAAAACAACAATAACAAAAACCCTTTTAAAGAATTTGGTTGGCTAAACTAAAAATGATGATTTAGACTCCTGCAAGAAGTTAATGGCCTTTGAATAAATCTATTTCCTTCTGGAGAGATTCTTGTAGATAAATTTCTAAAAAGCATAATTTGCTGTCCAACACAAAGAAAACTAAGTGTCTTGAGTGTAAAGTGGATGGTGAAGTCAAACATCAGAATCATACACAGAAAGAGTTGAGACTATAATGATCAAATTGAATAAATAAAATAAGAATATGAAAATTCATGAGTTAAAATTTCAGACTTGCCGTCTCACACTTACAATCCTAGCTACTCAGGAGGCTGAGATCTGAGGATCACGTTTCAAAGCCAGCCCAGGCAAGAACGTCTGTGAGACTCTTATCTCCAATAAACCACTCAGAAAACCAGAAGTGTCACAATGGCTCAAGTGGGAGAGCGCTAGTGTTGAGCTGAAGAGCTGAGGGACAGTGTTCAGGCCCAGAGTTCAAGCCCATGACCCACCAAAAAAAAATCAGATTTATCAATCAAAGCATGAATAAAACTACAAGTAAAAATATATTTAATAAACTTTTAAGTATCTATCAGTAGGTTTATAGAAAAAATAGATTTCCCTGAAAAATAGATTTGAATAGTGAACATATGATACCATAAGTAATGGATAAATCAATGTTAAAATGTAAGAATTTAGAATAGAATAAGAGTAAATATTCTCTGTGAAATTTGAGCTTAAAAATGATAGTAACACACAAACACACACCAAATGCCTCAGTAGGTCCCACACTGAACGCCATTAGCATTCAGTGACAAGAGCTAACTACTGCTTTTGTGGAATCAGAGGCTTCACAAAACCCCATAATCCCATAATAGAGGATTATATCAAGTTACAATTTTTATTCCTGAAGTACTACAATAGTTCATCATTAATTCAATGTGGTCATTAAATTCTCCTTGTTATAAGAAATAAATCTAGGCCTTCTATGGCTTTTTTCACCTACAAGAGTGAGTGAAGGGTGGGCTGTCTTGCTAGCACTTCTTAAATGACGTAATGATGGAGATTACTTCTTTTCCTTTCTGGTTAGCTTTCTTGAGAATCTCATAGCATCAATTGAGTCAGCAGAAACTGACAAAGCACTAGTTAAGGATGGCATCACCACCACTACAAGTCATGGTACTTTCTGGAGAACTGCTCTTTTTCATGTTTCAACTGGAAGTTCCTTATCATGGATGAAATCCAAGGCTTAGAAAACGGTCCGATAAATTGATGTTAGGTGAAATGAACCCCAAGATAAGTACTCAAATGTTTTTTCTTTCTTGCAATTGCTTATAGCATATTTATAAGACGATGTCTTTGTTGCTTTGTATGTCTCTCCCTCCACAGTATAAACCTTGTTTTCACTGTATTTGATGTTGGTATAATTTGGGGAGGGTAAGGGAAAAAAAACAAATTGTTTAAATAGCGATACAGGTGGACCCATTGCAACAATGAGATGTACACGTCATTATGTCGAAAAATGAATTTTAGAATTTTGGTGCAGAAGAGGTGAGGGGCACGGGGAGTGGGGGGGGACGAGGTGGAGGGGAGATGGGAAGGGATGGGAAGGGAAAACAAAGTAAGAGGCAACATTACTTGATAAGAAATGTACTCATTACCTTGCCCATGTAATTGTAACCCCACTGTATGGTATTTTCACAATAAATAAATTAATTAATTAAAATAATTATGTGTAGAAAAGAAAAGAAAAACTTGTTCAAACTCAGTCAGCATGGCTGAGAATGTGGGTTAATGGTAGAGTGTTTGCCTACCATGCATGAAGCCCTACATTTGATTCCTCAGTACCACATACACAGAAAAAGCTGGAAGTAGCGCTGTGGCTCAAGTGTAGAGTGCTATACTTGAGCAAAAGAAACTCAGGGACAGTACCTAGGCCCTGAGTTCAAGCCCCAAGACTGGGCAGAAAAAGTTGTGGTACACTAGACAACTTGGTCCACAGCAAGCATCCTCATCTACAATTTGTAGAGACTCTTGAATCTGGTCTAGTCAATAATGACAACCAGTTTTTAGCCATGGTTCCTTTTAGAGATGAAGAGCTCTAGGAATCTCTTTCCTGACAAGAAGCTACAAATCTAAAACAAAACAAGTCACAATACATGGCCTCATTAAGACACTCTTTATCTTCACAGAAGATAGGGACCAAGGCATTTATCATTTCAATGCTCAAAATACACAGATGCATGAGCAACTTATCAGTAGAGCTTTCAATGATCTTTGCTGTATGGATACAGGCTTGGTAGAGCAAAACAATGTATCCTTTATGTGAGTTCACATTTTATTAAATAAGACATGGTGCATTTTAGTCATCAGTAACCTCAGGGTAAATTGTAAATCTCTCTGGGTTTTTGATGTTTGATGGCTGGCAACTATCAAGACTTATTCTTACTTCCCCTTCTGCCATGAATCTGGACAGGTTGAGCATAAGCCCAGTTGCTCCCTCTTTTGACAGTAACAGAATTCAGTGCACACAAACTCTGGTTAGTCCACAGACCCTTGCCAGAGCCCCAAACTCATTAATCCCTCACCAATCATTGTTATCTCCTCTCAAAGCATTTTAAAACAGATTGGGAGCCTGTCCTACTTCAAAAAGACTCATAAAATAATAAACTTTATCACACCATTTTGGAATATGTGTAGTGTTATTAATCTTGAGATTCAAACCAAATTGTGAATGGGTATTCTTACCCATAGCAAGGAAGGATCACAGTACCATTGCTTACAAAGTTAAATAAAAGTTAATTTTAAATAATGTACACTTATAAAAATTAAAGTACCCATGGTGCTTAAAAGAATGAAAATAATCCAGGTACCAGTGATTCACACCAGTAATCCTAGCTACGCTGAAGGCTGAGATCTGAGGATTGCAGTTGAAGCCAGCCTAGCTAGGCAAGAAAGACTGAGAGACTCTTATCTCTAGTTTATCATAAAACAAACAAAACAGAAGTTGAACTCTAAATGTACTCATTCCGAGAATACATTGCCTTTACAATGAAAATTAAAAATTAAATTTTAGAAAAGTGGAGCTGAGGCTCAAGTGGTAGAGCACTTTGAGCAAAAAAGCTCAGGAACATCACCTAGGCCCTGCATTCAAACTTCTGTACCTGTGTGTGTGCACAGACACACACACAATTGAATAAAGTTATTTTCAGAAGTAAAATCTGCACTAAAAATTTAAACTAATTATTAGTAAATATACAACGATAATTTAAAATCCTGTATCTCTAACAAATGAGAAGAGCAAATTTCAGTATGTGAAAGTACAGATAAGAAAAAATCTCGATAGAATGTTAGAAATTAAAACATAATTAATTACCCAAAACACAAATTGATGATCTTTTTCTCCAACAGACAAGATTTAAAAACCAACACTTTGTCTCTTTACTGTATGCTAAGAGATATATACTATGAAGATATGAATAAATCCATACTCTAAGTAAAATTGAAAGATATATAAGTCAAGTACCAGTTTCTAAAAGCTGTTGTCGTAGCCTATGTGTACGTGTAATCCCCCTATGTGAAAAGCATGGACAAGATCCCAGGTCAGGCCAAGGCTGATCCACACTAAAATGTATCTGAAAATTAATTGTGGTCATATAATATACTTCCAATACCTTGAATATTTTGGAAATTTATGACAGTTTTTTATGGCCAGAATATGATCTAATTCAGTAAATGTATTTGACAAAAATGGAACAAACAAATGATCTTCTCAAGTTGAGTATAATGTAATGAAGATAAAAATTAGGGCAATTTAGTTGACAGTGTTTTTCAAATACTCTAATTTCTAATTTCCTTTGACCTATTATAAGAATTACTGAAAGAGTATATTTAGCATCTTTGAGTATAATCAAGGAATGTTTGTGTCTCCATTTTTATTGTATCAATTATTGTCTCATGTATTTTGAAGTTCTGTTAGACAGTGCATAAGCATTCAGTACCATTATACCAACAGTGAAGAATATGAAATCAAACATTTAAATAGTAAATATGACATGGCCATAAATGGGGAGCATGTATATCATCAAATGTTATTTTTTCCATATTAGTCCAGAAAGTCAATGTAATTCATATAATAAAATTCAGTGAAAATTAAACATACACAAATGGCCACAATACTATGAAAGTCATGTAGAAAAAGGACATTTATCCCTTTAGGTATTGATTTATCATGATTTTTTACCAACTAAACAAGGGCAGTATTGATCAGCAATAGAAAAAATTCACCCAAAACAATGAAACATTCAAGCAAAATAAAGAAACAAGAAATCAACTCACAATTATATAAACTTGATTATGACAGAATAGTCCCTGCATATTGGTAAGAAAGAATGCATTATGTTGAATAGCATTAAAGAAAATGGGCATATATTGAAAAAAATCTTGTATTTTGAAAAAAAAGATACTTCATTACTAACAGTTTCATATAATCAAAATTCTAAATGTAAAAATTAGAGATGACTGGATCAAAAAATGTGTTGTGTGTGTGTGCATATATATATATATGCATACATACATATATGTATATAATGGAATTTTATACTTCCATCAGAAAAAAACAACACCGCCCTATTTGTTAGGAAATAGACTTGGAAAAAATCATATTAAGTGAAATAACTCAGTCCCACAGAAATTTAGGTCCTATGATTTCCCTTATTTGCAATAATTAGTATACACATAGGAGAATCTTTATTTTTTTATTTTTTAATTTTTTTTATATATGTTATTTTTTTGTGAACATACTGTACAGAGGGGTTACAATTACATGGGCAGGATAATGCGGACATTTCTTATCAAGCATTGCAGCCTCCTCCTTTGTTGACCCTTCACATCCCTTCCCAGCCTCCCCCCTCACCCCCCCACCCAATCCTCCCCCCCCACCCTGTATCCTTAAACGACTTGTTTTTCCCCATCTCCTCCACAAGTTATACTGACATCAAATATAGTGAAAGCAGGGGTTATACTGTGGGGGAGGGACATACAAAGCAACAAAGAGATAATCTTATAAATGCGTTAGAAACAAATGCATGAAAAAAAATTAAAATACATATCTTAACATATGAGCTGAAAAGCTCAAAATCCATGTGCATATGACCACATCAGATGATGCTAAGTGAAATGAACCCCAAGATATGGACACAAGAGGTCTGTCTTTATTGTTATTGTTTTAAATGTACCATGTGATTTTATGTTTTTTCTTGTTGCTTCCTTTGTATGTTCTTTCCCCTATGGCATATCGCCTGTTGCCATTATATTTGAATTTGGTACTCTGTATCTGGTATATACATATGTCTAATCTGGGGAGGGGAAGGGGAATAACAAAGGACTGAAACAAGGACACAGGACAGTATATTGGAAATGAACTTTACAACTTCGGGCAGGAGACGGGGGCGGGGGGGGGGGGGTTGGGGGGGGAGTAGTGTGGGGGAGGAGTAAAAGAGGTGGGGGAGGGAAAAGATAGTGGGACAACAACAAGGAAGGGAAGGAGTAACAATGATCAACAAGCAATGTACTCATTGCCTTACTCATGTAATTGTAACCCCTCCGTACAACATCTTTACAATTAAAAAAAAAAAAAAAAAGCTGGGCACTGGTGGTTCAAACCTATAATCCTAGCTCCCCAGGATGCTGAGATCTGAGGATCGATCGTGGTTCATAGATTTCGTAGATGAGTGATAATGTTCCACTTATAAGACAAAGTACAGATAAATTTAACTACATAAGATTTCTAGTAATTTAATGATACATGAAGAAAATTAAAACTCAAGGCACAAATAGGAGATGATCACTGAAACGTGTAACTGACAAAAAATGGCGAGGTGACAGTGATTCTTTCCTGTATGATTCAATTGGTAGAGCACCAGCCACGAGAGAAAAAAAAAATCTAGTCAGCATGTAAGGCCCTGTGTTGAAGCCCTGATCTGAGAAAATCTTCCTATTAATTAATTAATTTAAAAACAGACAAGAAAGTGTAGAGTACATTTTTTTTAAATCATGGAGGGAAAATCCCAAAGAAAAATAAATAGTTATTGCTATGGTCTAAATGTCTGTAATCAACACAGAATAAAAAAGTTGAAATTTAAATCACTTGTATGAATTGAATTAGCACTTTGTAGAAAAAGTCCTGAAAGATCCTTTGGCTCCTTCCTCCAAGTGAAGACCTAATAAGAAGGCATTATTCTATTACCAGGAATTAGGTCCTCAACACACACCAAACCTAGTATCACCTTGATCTTGGACTTTACAGCCTCCAAAACTGTAAGAAATAACGTTCAACTGTACTTATAGTCTATCCTGTATATGGTATTCTGTTAAAGCAGAATAGGTGGACTAAGACACACACTGTATAGAAAAAACATAAACAAAATAAATATATGAAAAACATTCAACTTTACCAATAATCAGGGAAACAAATTAAATCTGTAATGAATTAATATATTTGTAGATTGGCAAAAATTTGAAAGTACAACAACTTTGGAAGGGAATTTAGCATTATTTGCCCAAATTGCTACATGCTCTATGATTTAGGAAGGCACTCTTAGATGTGCATATTGAACAATCTTAGGCATATATATCCCTGGTCCCTGATAAAATACATATATTTAGCAACACTATAATAGTGGGAAAATGTAAAGAATCAAAATATGTACTAAAACATAATAAGTAATAGATTTAGAGTATATCTATATATTGGAACATTATACAAGTTAAATTTATACAATAGTTAAATTATTGGCACATAAAAAACAGACAAATTTTAACTATATAAGTATAGAAAACCCAAAGACAGAGTGAGATTCCACTTTACCCCAGTTAGAATAGCCATTACCAAGAAAAGTAACAATAACAGATCCTGGCAGGGGTGTGGCCAAAAGGGACCACTATTACACTGTTAGGCGAAATATAAACTTGTTCAATGACTCTGCAAAACAATATGGAGATTCATTACAAGACTAAACATGAAGGTCCCCTTGACCCAGCAATTTCACTCCTAGGCCTTTATTCAATAGGTCACAAACAATGCCACACTAAAGCTATCAGCACAAACATGTGCATTGAAGCATTGTTTAACATAGCCAAGATATGGAATTAACATAGATGCCCTCAATGGATGAATGGATCAAGAAAATGTGGTATATATACACATCAGAATTCTACTAATCCATTAGAAGGAATGATACTGTACCATTCATAAGGAAATGGAAAGACTTGGAAAAAATTATACTAAGCAAAGCAACCCAAGGAAACATAGGTTGTATGGTTTCCCTTACTGTAACAAGAATGTACCTATAAATATACAGGTAAATATACTAGATGGTAAAAGACAAAAAATACACTTGAACAACATATATTATAAAGGACTCTAGACATTCAAACAGTGAGACTGAAGAAGGATGGTCTTAGAAGAGGGTCACAAAAGCTAAATAGTTATATGTATATCATCATATAAAATGATATTTATCTAAATAAACTCCTCCAAGAAATGGAGTTTTGTTTTGTTGTTTTGGTTTCTTGGCTTTTTTCTCCTTTGTCGTAGGTTTTGTTTTCTGCATCTTTTGTCTTGTATGCCAGTTTGTCTGTGTTGGAGGGAGTAAGCAGGGAACACAGAAATGGTAGGACAAAGGGTGAACAAATGTAGCAGTGATACTCACTAGACACTATGTTGAAAATGAACTATAGAACTTATGAGGGGGGTAGTTCAGGGGGGAAAACTGGACAAGAGAGATGAAAGGGTGACCCTGTTCAAAAAGAATATAATTCCCTGACTTATGTAACTGTAACCCCTTTGTACATCACCTTTACAATAGCAATGCAAAAGTATTACATATAAGGAGTAAAGCCAAAAGAAAGAAATGCAAATACAAATTTTTGTATGTTGCTAAAGGAGAACGATCAGAATGTAGGAGGACACACCAGAAACTGTCAAGTAATTGACAATTAAAACTAAGAATATGCAGGTGTTTTATGAAATATATATTATTTATAGATGTTAAATTAAATATTTACATATCAGAGCCCCTGAAATTGGTTATATTAAAAGCATTTGGTTTTATCCAGATGTAATGGCTCATATCTGTATTTCTATCTCCTTTGGATGCTGAGGTCTAAAAGATTGTATTTAGAAAGCAGTCAAGTCAGAATATTCCACAATAATCCATCTCCAAAATAACCAGCAAAAAAAAAGCCAGACTAGGGGTGGGTGTAATTCAGATACAGCATGCATAATGTGTAGTACGGTTTAAATGACAGAGGACCAATTGAACAAGAAAGCTGAGGAAGTTTTAGGGGCTGAGAGCGAAGGAGAAGAAAGCTATAAGCAACCAAAAATTTCTTTTGAGAGATCATGGACTACAAACCTCCTATCTAGTCAAGCAATTATGGAGAACACAAGTGTTTCCATCTATAAGAGATATTATTCATATACGGAGACCTTTGAACAAAATTGCTTTAATTAGCCATCGTTGTTTGGTCTCATTATCTTGTTGTGACAGCACTTTCCAGGACATTTAATGATTCCATTTAATCAGGTATTTTCTATTACATTTATACTTTAAACCTTCAAGCAGTGTCAAATACAATATATATTGAGGATTTCTTCTACTTCCTTATTATACTTCTACTTTTTTACTAACTATGCAATTTTAACATAATAAGGTTAATATCCATAGTTACTTATTTTTAATTTTGATGAAAGTAAAGCATAACATAATACATTATTTTCAACATCTGTGTGTATAATTTCATAAGATTTTTGCAACAATGGTTTCTTAGGACTTGTATGATTAAAGTGAAAATGATTAGGGAAGAAAAGGTCCCCAAAAGTTTCTAAAGATGCCATATCATTAAAGAGATCATTGATGCAGCCAGTGAATAATACCTGTTATATAAAACAGAAAATTCAAAATGGTATGAATATGCAAACAGGAATATGAAAGGTAAAAATATAGCAGTAGGAGAACCAAATATAATAATGAATGCATGACCTATGCACTATGGAAAAATTAACTTAATTACAGTTCATTATAATAGTTCCTCTTTTTGAGTCAAGTCCAGCTTTAATTAAATCTTCCTATTCGATCAGATGGAGTTGCAGATGAGATTAGTTGAAACTATCTATTGTTCTTATTTGGTTTAATGCACTGCATTTCAGCAGTAGGAAGTGTTCAAAAGAAAAGCATCCCACTACCTTTTCAAAGAGTCTGTTACGATTCTAACTTTAATTAAATTAGATTAGTTGCACATCATTTGTATTACTAAAAAAAACCTCAAGCAATTTCTAAGAGTTCTTTCTCCTCCTATAATATCTTTACCCTCATCTATCATGTCCAGTTTCAAAACTGCAAAATCTATGTTGAATCAGTTAGCTCTTTTAGTAAAAAACAAACTTTGTTATAAAGTAGTCTATTAATTTCCTCTTTGCTTGCCCACAAATATAGATAGGACACAGTAAATAAATCATCTCATATCCATGTGAGCAGAATGGATAACTCTCATTTATAGAAGCTCATTTGAAGCTATGAGTTGGATTTTAAATAATCTAACATTTCTCCATTTATCCATATATTCTGTGATTATATGTATATATACATAAGACTATATTAACATAAAAAGCAAAGTATATATTTATATAATATTTCTATTACTTTATTCCTATATATACAATTATACAAAAGACATGAAATAATCCATTTTAATTCATGCATTACTGTAACTAAAATTTTCCAGCTGACTAAAAATCAATCCAAGTATTATTTAAAACCATCTCTAAGTAAGATGACTTTTGAGATAGGAGGACTGAAAATTTGAATCTAGTCTGGGCAATTTAGTAAGATTTTGTCTGAAATAAGTATCATTCAGTAACAGAAAAACACTGTCCTAGAAATTCAACACAGATCTCTCCAACAGTGCAACCAATTGTCTATTGTTTTTAAGCTGTTACATTATAGGGCAATTTGCTAAACATGAACTAGATAAAAGTATTTTTATTAGATAATGGTGCATCTGAACTTGATAAAGGTTGGAACTTGAGTAGAATGTTAGTATCAGTAAAATTTGAAGTTTCTTAAAGAAATATCTGTGGAGGTACAATGGCATTGATGAAGTTTTAGCCAGGGCTTGAAGAACATCAAGAAACCTTTATTAGCAACTGAAGGTCAGGAGGCCCCTATACTTATTGTTAAATATCTTAGTAATGCATATGCAAATACTAATGTAAGAAGCAGAAAATGTACATAACAAACTAAATGCTATACTAAAATAAAGATTTCAAGAGAATTTTTGAATTTGTTACCTTGGAGTATGTTGCTGAGAATAAGATGTGGAAAGAGAAAAAAAAAGATTTGTTAAACATAAAGAATCCATGTGCTCGCTTTGGCAGCACATATACTACAATTGGAACAATACAGAGAAGATTACCATGGACCCCTGCTCAAGGATGACATGCAAATCCATGAAGCATTCCATATTTTTCATGTGATTTTTTGTTTCTTTTTATGTTCCTCCCCCATGGTATAAGCCCTGTTTTCACTGTATCTGATGTTGGTATAACTTGGGAAAGGGAAGGGAAAAAACAAAATGCTTAAATAGGGATACAGGTTGACCCACTGTAACAATGGGATGTACAAGACAATATGTTGAAAAACTAATTTTAAAATTTGGGGGGAGGGGGAGTGTAGTTGTGGAGGTGGGAGGAATGGTAAGGGAAAACCAAAGGAGGAGGCAACAATGCTTGATAGGAAATGTACTCATTACCTTGCTCATGTAACTGTAACCCATCTATACAGTATTTTTACAATAAAAAGTATATATATATACATGTATGCATATGTATGTATGTATGTATCAAATCCAGTAATAAGTTGTGAAGGAGAAGGGGTCAACAGGGATAAAACTGGTAGAAAGCCAGGGAAGAGGTGAGACTGTTCAAAAAGACATGTACTCATTACTTGCCTTATGTAACTGTAACTCTTCTGTATATCACCTTTACAATAAAATTTTAAAAAAGGAATCCAGTACTTAGCAGTCTTGAAATTTCAGTCCTTTCCAATAACCAGCAATATTATAATTAAAAAATGTCTCTGATCCTGAGATCAAATATAGGGAAATAATATAAAAAAACTAAATGAAACAGAGGGCATAACCATAAAAATCTTTGTTAAGGTCTCAGAAAGTCCTAAGGTTTGGTCCAAAGAGCTACAAAGTTAAGCATCTGGAATTCTGATTCACTCAAGGATTGTTGTTCTCAGAAGTCTTAGAAGAATCTGAAAGTAAGAAAATAAAATCATCTCAAATCAGTTTTAGGGTACGGTCACTGATTTGTAGTGGGACCTTCAGCAAGATTCACATTTCTCCAAAGATACACTTAAAAGCCACAGGTAATACAAAATTACATATGTTTTAACTCTACAAATTCTTTGTCAATGAAGCCAATTGAACAAAAGTAAACAGGTGCAAACTTACCTACCAATTATTACTGGAAAGTCAGAGAAAATGTCCATACCACTCAGCCAAGAAATGAAAAGAATAAATCTTGAACATTAATGTTGAGAACTAATGTAAAAATCTTCTAATAGTTGCCCAAAAGGATTGTCTTATGCCTTCATAAGCAGTCCTATGTGTCTTTTTATAAAAATAAGAATTTACAAATGTTACCTTAGAGCTTTCATAAAATTACATATTGGATAATTAGGAACAGAGGATAATTTTTAAGTCTTCAGATTTAGAGGACCTGTATTCATGGAGCTGCAATTCAGAAACTGCACCCAAATAATTCTGCTTAGTTTCAGTGTTGAAATTCTGCACTTCAGGATGGTATTGTAATAGGAACAGGACATTTAGGGAGCCCTAGAGGAGCTTGAGTATCTTTGAACATGGAAAGAATCGTAGGAAAGGGTGGGTATCATTGAACATGGGAGAAATGTAAATAACATGTGGCCAGGAGAGTATTGTTAATTCAATATATAGATTACAGAATCTGTATATAGCTTACCTTTTCCTTTTACTTTCCTCTCTTTCCTTCTGATGGACATGTAATATATTACATACTTATAAAAATAAAATGTGGCGCTTGGATTCAATTATGCATTGTATAATGATCAAATCAGAATAATTAGTATATAATTCTTAAACTTTTATCATGTCTCATTACACTTATTGTGAATGTATTCAAAATGCTCTCTTCTATTGTATTGATTTCTTTTTTCATAAATTGGGTCTGTACATCATTCTCAAACACCAGAAACACTTTGTGAAGAACCACAGCACTTTTTTTCCTCCATCCATTGTCTACTCATCAAATAAAAACCTGTTTATACAAAGCTGATCTGTCTTTGTCCCTAGAGACAAGCTTAGAGCATATTTACATTATGGAAACACTAGGTGTTATTGATCTGTGGACAGTAGCTTAGTTGGAATTTCTCCCTATAAAAGTTTTCTCTTCTTTATCTTACTAATTGTCAGGGGGGAAAAATGACATGACTGCAGATCTTAAACATGCCATCCATTTAAAAACAAACTGCCTGCCTGCAAGCCATAAAAGAAGGTCAGATGAATAGCCTCAAAGTCCTATGGCCAATATTTTCTACTACTTGAATATTTAGGCCATTATTTTTAATTGCATCTCTAGATACAAAGAGGGTCACCATGTCATATTTTCAAAGTTATGCTTAACACTTAAAAGGATGTATTGTGTGAACGACGAACAATTTAACAAATCCAGACTTCAAGCAACATCTTTTCATAAAACACATAGTATTTTTGCAGCAAACAATATAACATTTGCACACTAGCAAAAATATTACTGATTTCAAAATCCAGGTAATATTTTTCTGAGTATCTTAGAGATAGACTCTATACTAAATTACTTTAAAATATTTCCTACCTTGGAATGATAAAATGATGTGAGAAATGCAAAATATAAAAAGAAAAAAGAATGATTTTCATGATGGAAAATGTTTTTATAAACTTAAGATTTTGAAGCTATAGCTGTTTAAACAACAAACATGGGATTTTAAAATGCCATTTATCTTTCACAAACAAGAGCTATGTTAGTTGAGAATGCGATGTTTAAAAAATATACAGCAAGTCGGTGAATAGTTTGCAAGGACTTCTGGCTTATGACCATAGGTCACAAGAAACTTTTTATTTATAATTTTTATTGTGAAAATACTGTACAGAGTAGTTACAGTTACATGGGCAAGGTAATGAGTACATTTCTTATCAAGCATTGCTGCCTGCAAGAAATTTTTTAAAGTAATACAAAGCCACAGGAAAATATTTCAATAACAAAATTATTTTAAAACTTTTTGAATTTTAAGAGGGCGGCTGAAATCAGGAAAGCAACTCTATTTGTAATAGCCTCACAAAAATTAAAATACTTAGGAATTAAGTTAAGCAAAGCAGTGAAGGATCGTTATGATGAAAACTTTCAAAAACTGGAAAAGGAAATTAAAGCAGAATTTAGAAAATGGAAAACCCTCCCATGCTCCTGGATTGGAAGGATCAACATCGTGAAAATGGCAATACTTCCCAAGGCTATCTACAAATTCAATGCGATCCCTATCAATATTCCAACCTCATTCTTCAAGGAAATAGAAGAAGCAATCCAAAAGTTCATATGGAACAATAAAAGAATCCAAATAGCAGAAACGATCCTTAAAAGAAAGAACAGTGCTGGAGGAATATCAATACCAAATTTCAAACTATACTACAAAGCCATAGTAATCAAAACAGCTTGGTACAAGCACAAGAACAGACCTGAGGACAAATGGAATAGAATTTAAAACCCAGAAATGAATGCACAGACCTATAGGCAATTAATCTTTGATAAGAGAGCTAAAAAATATAGAATGGAAGAAAGACAGCTTCTTCAGTAAATGGTGCTGGCAAAACTGGTTAATCACCTGTAGAAAACTAAAGCTAGATCCTTATATATCACCCTGCACCAGAAGCAACTCCAAATGGGTCAAAGACCTCGGAGTCAAAGCAGAAACTCTGAAAACATTACAGGATGGAATAGGAGAAACCCTAGGTCTCCTTGGCACAGGCCAAGATTTTCTGAATAGAGACCCAGAAACACAACAAATTAAAGAAAGGTTGGACAAATGGGATAGCATGAAATTGTGGAGCTACTGCATGGCAAAGGACATAGCTAGCAAGATCAATAGAAAGCCCACGGATTGGAAGATCTTCACTAGGCATACAACAGATAAGGATCTCATATCTAAAATATACTTAGAACTCAAAAAATTAAAATTTCCAACACAAGTCCTCAAAGAAACAAATGCCCCATAAATAAGTGGGCTAAAGACTTAAAGAGAAACTTCTCTGAAGAGGAACTAAGAATGGCCAATAGACACATGAAGAAATGGTCAATCCCTCTAGCCATAAAGGAAATGCAAATCAAAACAACATTGAGATTCCACCTCACTCCAGTTAGAAAGGCTATAATCAAGAACTCTAATAACAATAGATGTTTTTTCCCTTCCCCTCCCCAAGCTAGAGAAGTGTATATACAAGATGCAGGGCACCGAAATCAAATACAGTGAAAACAGGGATTATACTGTAGGGAAGGAACATACAAAAAAAAACAGAAAAATCACATAGTACATTATAAATATGTTAGAAACAGTAGCAAGAAAGAAAAAAAACCACTTATGTTCCCTATCTTGGGATTCATTTCGCTTAACATCATTTTATCTGGTCAAATGAACATAGATTTTGACCTTTTCTGCTTGTCCCAGACATATACTAGTTATTGCAAATAAGGGAAACCATGAGACCTATGTTTCTTTGGGCCTGGCTTACTTCACTTAATACAATTTTTCCCAAATCTTTCCATTTCCTAACAAATGGGGCAATGTCATTCTTTCTGATGTAGGCATAAAATTCCATTGTATGTATGTATGTGTGTGTGTGTGTGTGTGTGTGTGTGTGTGTGTGTGTGTGTCACATTTTCTTGATCCATTCCTTTACTGAGGGGCATCTAGGTTCCATATCTTAGCTATGGTAAATAATGCTGCAATAAACATAGTTGTGCTGGTAGCTTTAGTACAGTCTTGTTCATGATCATTTGGGTAAAGGACCAAAGGTGGGATTGCTCAGAAATTTATTTAACAGAATCCTAGCAGAGAACTTTCCAAACATGGAAAAAATAGGCCCAATCAGATACAAGAAACCTTTAGACCCCAAAATAGACCAGACCAGAACAGGACATTCCACTGCCACATTATAATCTGCCACGAATCAAGAAAAACCAAGGAAAGGATCCTTAAAGCTGTCAGGGAGAACAGATCAATCACCTATACAGGAAAACCAATCTGGATAACTACAGATTTCTCAGCAGAGACCTTGAAAGCAAGAAGAGCCCGGAATGAGGTATGCCACACCCTAAAGACAAACAATTATCAACCAAGAATAGCATACCCAGCTGAACTCTCCTTCATAACTAGGAGAAAAATAAAAATCTTCAACAGAAAAGAAAAACTGAAACAATGTCTCCACAAAACCTGCACTACAAAAGAAACTTAAAGATGTCTTACACATAGAGGACCAACTAGAACATGATGAAGGCAGAGAAACAGCCCCCAAAGGACCACATAAACAAGCCCCTAAGAAGGTAGATGACATGGCAGGAATGTCCAAACACCTCTCAATCCTAACTCTCAATAGTAATGGACTTAACTATCCAATCAAAAGACATGGAATCTCTAGTTGGATCAGAAAAAAACAGGATCCGTCTATCTGCTGTCTTCAAGAGATGCACCTTCCCCACAAAAACAAACATATTCTGAAAGCGAAAAGCTGAAATAAAATCTACCAAGCAAATGGCCCCCACAAACAGGGTGGAATAGCAATATCAGATAAAATAGAATTCAAATTAAAATTAGTGAGACAAGATAAAGATGGACACTACATATTAATAAAAAGATCTCTCCTACAGGAGGATATAACAATTCGAAATAATGGAGCATACAAATTTATCCAAGAAACACTACTTTCTTAAAATCATACATAGATCCAAAGACATTAATTGTTGGTGACTTTAGTACACCACTTTTCTTGCTTGATAGATCAACTCAGCAAAAACTCAACGAAGAAACACCAGATCTAAACAACTGCATAGGCCAAATAACTTAACAGACCTCTATAGAATATTTCACCAATCAGCAAGAGATTACACATTCTTCTCAGCAGCACATGGAACACTCTCAAAATAGACAACATATTAGGTCACCAAGCAAATCTGTCCAAATGCAGAAACACTGAAATTATGCATTCTCTCAGACCACAAGGGAATAAAATTAGAACTCAACACCAAATGCCACCAAAGAAAATCCTATAACAGATGGAGGCTGAATAACACACTGTTGAATCACAAATAGGTCATGAAAGAGATTAGAAAAGAAATTCAAACGTTTATATTTAACAAAATGAACACACAAATTACCAGCTCCTCTGGGACACAGCAAAGGCAGTACTCAAAAGAAAATTCATAGCTCTCAGTTCTGACATCAACAAATTGGAGAGACCTGAAACCAACAATTTAACGAGGCACCTGAAGTTCCTTGAAAGAGAGCAACAAGCTAAACCCCAATCCAGTAGACAGAAACAACTTTGGCAAAATAGCAGGGTATAAAATTAACCTACAAAAATCAATGGCTTTCCTGCATGCCATTAATGGGAAGAGCATAGTTGAAATCAGGAAAGCAACTCTTTTTGTAATAGCTCCACAAAAATAAAATACCTAAAAATAAACTTAACTGAAGAAGTGTAGGACCTCTATGATAAAAACTTTAAAAACCTGAAAAAGGAAATTAAAGCATAACTAAGGAAGTGGAAAAACCTCCCATGCTCTTGGATAGGGAGGATTAACATCCTAAAAATGACAATACTGCCAAAGGTTATCTACAAATTCAATGCAAAACCCATCAGTATTCCAACATCATCCTTCAATGAAATAGAAGAATCACCCCAAAAATGCATATGGAACAAAAAAAGACCTCAAATAGCAAAAATAATCTTTAGCAGAAAGAACAGTGCTGGAGGAGTAACAATACGAACTTCAAACTCTACTACAAAGCCATAGTAATCAAAACAGCTTTCTTGGTACTGGCACAAGAATAGACCTGAAGACCAATGGAATAGAACCAAAGACCCAGAAATGAACCCGCTGACCTACAGCCACCTAATCTTCCATAAGGGAGCCAAAAAAAAATAGAATGGAAAAAGTCTCCTCAGTAAATAGTGTTTAAAAATTGGTTAAACACCTGTAGACAACTAAAATTAGATCCTTATATATCACCCTGCACCAGAATCAACTCCAAATGGACCAAAGACCTTGAAGTAAAAGCAGACACCCTGAAAAAATTGTAGGAAGGAATATAAAAAACACTAGGGCTTCTTGGCAAAGGCCGAAATTTTCTTAATAAAGACCCAGAAACACAACAATTCAAAGAAAGATTGGACAAATGGGATTGCATGAAACTTCAGAGCTTCTGCATGGTAAAGGACATAGCAAGCAGGAGCAATAGAAAGCCCACGGATTGGGAGACTATCTTCACTAGCTATAAAACAGACAAGGGTCTCATATCTAAAATATACTTAGAACTCAAAAAATTAAATCCTCCAAAAACAAATCCTCAAGGAAACAACCGCCCCATCAAGTGCGCTAAGAACTTAAAGAGAGACTTCTCTGAAAAGGAAATAAGAATGGCCAATAGGTAATTGTAACCACTCTGTAAAATTCTTTACTGTCTTATAAAATCATTCTCATCTTTTAGAATGATCTATAAGACATTAGTTTTAATTTCTAGGTTAAGAATTAGACAAGCTAATGACTCATGCCTGCGAGCCTAGCTACTCAGGAGGCTAACATCTAAGAATCACAGTACAGAGCCATCCCAGGTAGGAAAGGTTGTGAAACTGTTATCTCCAATAAACTATTAAAAATAAAAATAAAAACCAGAAGTGGAACAGTAACTCAAGTGATAGAGTGCTAACCTTAAACAAAAAACAATTTAGACACAGTGCCTAGGCTCTGTTGCTTGAATAAATAAATAATAAGACAGAACCCAATCTTCCTAGAAAGTAGGTATTTTTCTTTTTTTTTCTTTTTTAATAGAACTAAAGTAGGTATTTTTCATGTATTGTTTCTTCTCTGTTCATCAGGATCCTTAATACTAAATGTAACTTTACATATGAAAATCAATGACTGAATTATTCAGTACATTCTAAGTTATCAATGCCTTCATTCTTAAATCAATATCCTACATAACTTGTTTTTAAAAATTATGATGGAAGATTAATCATTACACAACTACAAAATGTGGCAGGCCATTATGAGAATTAACAGGTTATTAACAAAGCTGAAGTTCTTTAGTAAGCCAGAAGGTGCAAGCACTGCATGCTTGAATACAAGCACAGTCATGTAACCTTTATTCAATAAACTAATAAGATGCATTAGGTTTTAAAGGCTAGGTTCTTGGGGGCAAAACAAATGACTAGCATGAACGCATGAAAGGCTAAGCCAGCAGATGAAATCACATAGTTAAAAAAAAAGTTTAGGAAAAGTGGAATGTGAATTGCATGGCTATCAATAAAACCACGCTATTGAAATACTATTTGCTCAGAAGGCAGTACCAAGATTTCAAAAGGAGGGATAGACTGAGAAGCCTGGACCAATCCCAGGAGACACAAAGCAGCTACATTCTAAATGCATCACAGTTGATGCAGTACACCCTCCGGTAACCTAATGAATAATGAATTGCAATCTTCTAACAGAGGCTAAAAATAAGGAAACAACCCAATTTCCCCATCTTTCCCATTGAGCCTAATTCCAATAATGTTCTGCAAAATGAAAACAAATGTGTTGCTTAGAATAACTTCCAATTCTCAATGAATTCTCTAATAATGTCTTAAGTGTTTGTGAAATTCTATGTATTATTAAAATATCATAAATGGTTAATTTGAAAAACAAAACAATAATGTTGAAAGAAAAGTGTAATGCTCTCGGGAATCCTCTTTATTCTAAATGCACTTGGAAAATTTTGCCATGGCATAATTCTATGACTTGTAAAAACAATTTAAGAGAATAGCGTGATAAACATTCATGTAGCTGGGTTTATTCACAACATATATTTATGCAGTAAATATTTCACTAATAAGACTCTGTGCTATGTTAAGTGGGGAAACAAAGTTTGGAGAGGCATGTATAAATCCTGTGCTAAATAAGTTTACCATTGAATGCAAGAGAATATACTATAGGACTAGTTGAACTATAAAACAGAATGTGATAAATTCCATAAGGATTATACAGTAAAAGAGTTATGGTGCTTCATATGGCAAGGTTAGGTATAATAAATTTTTTAATTCACCTACATATTTCCTTTAGGACTGTCCTAGGCATATGTCAATAAAAAAAAGATAATGGCCCAGTCCTTTTATACTTTTATATACTTTAACTTCATGAAAACACAGGGAGGCCAGTATTTATCAGAGAGTAACTGTTTTTACTGTTTGGAGTATAAATCATGGCCTTCTCAGTATATCAAAAACACATGGCTTAAAACAGGAGGAGATAAGTCTCTATACTCCTCTCTAGAATATATACAAGAACTAGTCTTATTCAGCTCTATTTAGTGACAGGGATAGAACTTAAAAGCTCCAAAATAAAGAGACTTCTGTTATTGCACAAAACTCTTCCACAACAATACTCTTCAAGGTGACTACCAGAATGAATGAAACAAAAGTTAATATTTGAAATAAAGGACCAAACACAAAGTGGAAAAACAATGTCTCAAATAGGTCTTGAATATCTGAGTCCTTATACTCATCTTCTTCACTAAGCAATACTTATGTGATACTAAAAATTTTCAGTTTTTAAATAATAACCCTTTGGTACTGCAATAATCAAAACTAGTTCAATTATAAGCATTTGACTAAAAATGTTACAGCAGAAAAGATGATAAGATTTTTAAAATATTTTCACCAATGAGAATTAAATAAAATTTACTTTCTGGATAGCCCAAGGATATAAGTTAATTAAAATGTTTAATCCCATAGAGTCTCTTTATGAAGATAGCATAAGAAATGTTACTAAAAGCTATTGAGCAATAAGGATGTATAGAAAAAGCACATCTGATTAAATTACTATATACACATGTGAATTATATTAGTGAAACACCTATGAACAATTAGTGTACAATAGAAATGAAGAAAATATTTGAATCATAGGAAATTAAAACAGGCTATATTGAGAAATGGGTTCCAGCACAAGGAAGAAAGGCCAGTGTTGGTCAATATGATCAAACTATGTTGCATGCATGCAGCAAAACATAAAAATGAAACCTGTTCAAATTGTTTTAGGAAGTGGACAACATAAAGGAGAGAGATAAATAGGATGGTTTGATCAAGGTGGGGTGTGTGTGTGTGTGTGTGTGTGTGTGTGTGTGTGTGTGTGTGTGTGTAGGAAATATTACAATAATCATTCTTTTTTCCTGCTTGTTCAACTAATATGTGGTAGTTAAATAATTTAATCTTTTAATTCCATGATAATTCTGGGTAAAATGTTAGTATTTAATGCACTTAAAGACTCTTCATATTGATAAAAACATTGCATTTTTCCAAATGCATGAAATTAGTTCAGATTTATAATGACATCACTCTTATATATCTTTTGAGCTACAAACAATAATGATTATTGGTACTTTATTAAGCACTTAACCAAGTGTCTAGTGCTAAACATATTGCCTACAATTTGCACAGTAGCTTCCTACTGTTATTATTTTTAATGTAAAAGTATCTATTCAAAAGACTTTAATAAAATGATTTTATATATTAACAGTTCTCAGCTAATTGTATCCTTCAAAATCATTTGTTAGTATAAACAAAATTCACTTTTACATTTGTCAAAGACAGAAATACTTGGCACCACACTGAGAAATGGAGTCAGTCACTGCCAAGGATTGTAAAATCTCTGCTGCTGGCTGGACTTGATAGATGACAGCCATGATATCAGTTATGCAAGAGAACAGAGTTGGAGAATCCTTATTCAAGGCCAGTTAAGGCAGAAGTATGAGACCCTATTAAAAAAAACTGAAAAGCAAAAAGAGATCAGGGCATGGGTCAAGTGGGAGACTGTCTACCTACCAAGCAGGAGGTCCCAAGTAGAAATAGCAACCAAAATTTCAATAACAGCAACTCCACCCAAAAGCTCCACAACTCATTCTGATATAAATTAATGCAGTAAGACTTGTCAAACAGCAAACTGAATTAAATTATATATTAGTGAAAAGAAATCTAAGAAAATGATTTATCAATATGCAGTAGAGAGAAACTAGATCCTTAACTCCTACCAGTATAAAAGCAAATTCAAGGGGCTGGGAAGGGGGCTCAGTGGTAGAGTGTTTCACTCGCATGCATGAGGCCCTGGGTTCAATTCCTCAGCACCACATAAGCAGAAAAAGCCAAAAGTGGCACCTTGGCTCAAATGGTAGAGCTCTAGCCTTGAGCTGAAGAGCTGAGGGACAGCATCCAGGTCCAGAGTTCAGGCCCCACAACTGACAACAACAACAACAACAAAAAATCAAAATGGTTCAAGGGCTTAAAGTAAAACCTCCAATCTATGAAAACAGCATAGAAAAATATAAGGTAACACTTTATATGGTGTAGGTAGATTTTTTTTCTTTTCCTTTTTTTAATTTGTATTTTATTGTAAAGATGCTGTACAGAGGGGTTACAGTTACATGAGTAAGATACACTTCTTGTTGAACATTGTTATCCACTCCATTGTTGTTCTCCCACTATTCCTTCCCTCCCCCGACTTCTCCCCCACCACTAAGTTGTAAAGTTTATTTCCGACATAGTGTCCTGTGAGTATCATTGTTGCAATGGGTCATCTTCTGTACTTCTTTCAGCATTTTGTTATTTCCCTACCCTTCTTTTCCCCCAATCAGATAAATGCATATACAAAATGGAGAGTACCAAAATCAATTACAGAGATTGCCAGGGATAAACTAATGGAAAAAGAAAACTGAAATAAAATAAGAATAAAGAGCTAAATACAGTACATTGGCTATATCAAGGTTGACAACTGAAAAAAAAATTGTTGTTTCCATGTCTGGACTTCATCTCAATTAGCATTATTTAGTTTTGTATGGTCATATGTTCATAGCTCTTGAGCTATTATGATTCTCTGTCAGGACTAACCTAAGCTTATAATAATTATTACAAATGAGGGAAATTATAGAGCCTATGTTTCTTTGGGTCTGGCTTATTTCACTTACTATGATTTTTTCCAAGCCTTTCCCTTTCCTTATGCAAGGGGGAATGTCATTCTTTGTGAAAGAAGAATAAAATTCCATTGTGTAACTATACCACATTTTCTTGATCCATTCATCTACTGAGGGGCATCTGGACTGGTTCCATATCATAGCTATGGTAAACAATGCTGTAATAAACATAGTTGTGCTGGTGGCTTTAGTGTGGCCTAGTTTGAGATCATTTGAATAAATGCCCAAGAGTGGGATTGTTAGATCACAGGGGAGTTCTATGGTTAGTCTTTTGAAGAACCTCCATACTGTCTTCCAGAGTGGCTGAACCAGCTTACATTCCCACCAACAGTGTAGTACTGTTTCTTTTTGGCCACATCCCCACCAGCATTTGCTGTTGTTTGCTTGATAATGACAATTCTAACTGGGGTGAGGTGGAATTTCAATGTGGTTTTGATTTGCATTTCTTTTATGGCCAGTGATGCTGAGCATTTCTTCATGTGTCTACTGGCTATTCTTATTTTCTCTCCAGAGGAGTCTCTTTTTAATTCTTATCCCACTTATTAATGGGATGGCTGTTTGTCTGGGAATTTGTTATTGGGGGGTTAATTTTTTGAGCTTCAGGTATATTTTTTATATGAGACCCTTTATCATTGTAAAGATAGTGAAGATCTTCTCCCAATCTGTGGGCTTTCTATTTATCTTGCTAGGTATATCCTTTGCAATGCAGAAGTGCTGCAGTTTAATGTGATGACATTTATCCAGACCTTCCTTGATTTGTGTTTCTGAATCAAACTGTGCCAAGGAGCCCTAGCTACCCCCTATGGCTTCCGGTAATATTTTCAGGGTCTCTACTTTTACCTTGAGGCCTTTGATCCATTTGGAGTTGAGTTTGGTGCAGGGTGATATATAAGGATCTAACTTCAATTTTCTATATGTGTGTAGTCAATTCTGCCAGTACCATTTGTTGAAGAAATTATCTTCCATCTGACAATTTTGGCTCCCTTATCAAAGATTAGGTGGCCAAAGGTCTGTGGGAACATCTCTGGTTCTTCAATTCTATTCCATTGGTCCTCTTGCTTATTCATGTGCCAGTACCAAGCTGTTTTTATAGCTACAACTTTACAATAGAGTTTGAAGTTTGGTATTGATATTCCTCCAGCAGTATTCTTCCTGCTAAGGATTGGTTTTGCAATTCAGGATCTTATATGAATTTTTGGGTTGCTTCTTCTATTTCATTAAAGAAGGTTGTTGGGATATTGATAGGTATTCCATTGCATTTGTAGATCGCTTTGAGCAGTATTGCCATTTTCACAATGTTAATCCTCCCAATCCAGGAGCATGAGAGGTTTTTACACTTCTTTAAACTTGCTTCATTTCCTTTTTTAAGTTTTTAAAGTTTTTATCATATAGATCATTGACCTACATGGTTTAAGTTTATTCCTAGGTATTTTATTTTTTTAGAGGCTATTACTAAAGGAGTTGATTTTTTATTTCTGCCTCGCTCTTCTTATTGTTGGCATTCTTATTGTTGGTATTGGAATTCCTAGCTAGAGCAATAAGGCAAGAGATCCAAATAGGGAAAGAAGTAAAACTCTCCCTCTTTGCAGATGATCTGATCCTGTACCTAAAGAAGTCCAAATTATTTGAGCTGATCTGAAACTTTGGCAAAGTAGAAGGGTATAAAATTAACGCACAAAATTCATAAGATTTTTTTTTGGCCAGTCCTGGAGCTTGAACTTTGGGCCTGTGGGCTGTCCCTGAGCTCTGATTTACTCTACCACTTGAGCCACAGCACCACTTCTAGCTTTTTCTGTGATTAATTGGAGATGATAGTCTCATTGACTTTCCTTTCTGGGCTAGCTTCAAACTATGATCCTCAGATCTCAGACTCCTTAGTAGCTAGGAGTTCAAGCATGAGCTACCAGCACTGGGCTAGATATTAAATGAAACAGAAAAACTGTTAGATAGCTATGGAAGCAATTAACAGAATCAAAAGAAAATTTGCTAGATGGTAGAAAAATATCTGGAAACTTTTCACTCAACAAAGAGTTATAATTTCCATAATACATAAGGGACTCAAATTTCAACATTAAAATTAAATAACAATCTGATTAAAAGATGGAATAAAGTCCTGAATAGAAATTTCACACAAAAAGAGTACACAAATAGCCAACATGTGGGAAAATATTAAATACCAGTAATCATCTGAAAAATGCAAATCAAAATTGTAGAACAAAAACTTTGCACTTGAGTTGGAGTAGCTATTTTTGGAAAAGAAAAAAAAAAAGAAGCCTGGACAAGTATGGGGAGGTAGGGGAACGCATACATTGTTGGTAGAAATGTAAATTACTGAAACATTATGGAAAACAGTACAGTGACTTCTCCAAAATTGTTATGTGATCCTGGTATCTACTACAAAGGAAAGGGAGTCATAATGGTGAAGCAACATTGGCACTCTCCTATTTATTGCCATGCCATTAGCAATAAAAAGTATAAGGAAACATTTTTAGTGTCCATCAAAAGATGAGGGTATACCTGAGGATTTATCCAAACCAGGCCACACTAAAGCCACCAGCACAAACATGTACACTGAAGTATTGTTTACAATAGCCAATATATAGAATCAACCCAGTTGTCCTTCAATGAATGAATGGACCAAGAAAATGTGGTAAATGGGGCTGGGAAGGTGGCTCAGTGGTAGAGTGCTT
>NW_012267267.1:10268381-10268637 GCF_000151885.1 Dipodomys ordii | reverse complement strand
CCAATCCGTGGGCTTTCTATTGATCTTGCTAGCTATGTCATTTGCCATGCAGAAGCTTGGCAACTTCATGCAATATCATTTGTCCAACTTTTCTTTGATTTGTTGTGTTTCCGGGTCTCTATTCAGAAAATTTCCGCCTGAGCCAAGGAGACCTAGGGTTTCTCCCATTCCATCCTGTAATGTTTTCAGAGTGTCTGCTTTCACTTCGAGGTCTTTGATCCATTTGTAGTTGATTCTGGTGCAGGGTGATATATAA
>NW_012267267.1:10263871-10264135 GCF_000151885.1 Dipodomys ordii | reverse complement strand
TTCTCTTTCTTTGATGAGTCCCTGCCTGATTTTGGGATGAGGATGATGATGGCTTTATAGAATGTGTTCTGTAGTGAACTTTCTCTTTCAATTTCATTGAAGAGTTGGAGGAGTATTGGTGTGAGCTCTGCTTGAAGGCCTTGTAAAATTCCACTGTAAAACCAGCTGGTCCTGGACTTTTCTTAGCTGGGAGATCTCTTATTGCTGTTTCTATTTCAATGTTTGATATGGGCCTGTTAAGATGGTTTAACTCATCTTGATTTA
>NW_012267267.1:10255888-10261178 GCF_000151885.1 Dipodomys ordii | reverse complement strand
TATTACTCTTTGATTAGCTTCCTCCTGTTTGTGGAATTCCTGTAGTTCTCTTTGAGTGTTCTCAGCCTGCTCATGCTATTCCTGCCTTTCTCTTTGAGTATTCTCAAGCTGCTCACGCAAATCCTGTATCAGTTTTTGAGTAGCTTCCTCACACTTATGATATTCCTGTATAGACTTTTGGATTGACTCCTCTCTCTCCCTATCATGCTTATACAGAGTCCTTTGTATGTTTTCTATCTTTTCATTTATCATGTTTGCCAGCAGTGTTTGTAGCGCTATTTGGGAATTCTCCTCTGGATTATTCATTATCTGTTCTGTCCCCTGATTATCAAGATTGGGAATTGAGATACCCAGATTTGCCATTTTCCTTGTGTTTTTCTTGCTTACTCTGCCCATTTGAGATGAAAATAGTACCAGTTGTGTGCTAGAACACTATCTTAAGGCAAGCATCAACCGAAGTCTGAATTTGCACAGTCAATAGTCTACAGATACAATCTAGTTCAACAGATACATCTATTCAACATCAAACAACTATGTTATTGGGCTACGAACCACAAAGAATTTGGAAAACCAGAAATTATTAGGGTTAGGTAGAGATGTGGGTAAAAAATAGGAATAGATTGATGTGGGGAGGCACAGGGAGCGTTAATTAAGTCCTAATCTCAAAGCAGGGAATAGGTTGGGTAGGATGAAAGTAGAGAGAAAGAAAAAAGAAGAAAAGGAAAGGGAAAAGAAAAGAGACCAGAAAAAATAGAAAAGTAAAAGTTAATAATATTATATAGAAATGAAAACAATCTATTTAGAGAAGTACGTGAGTATATTGAGAGAAGGGGAGGGACATAAAGGAGATGTGAAAAACTTAGAAATAAAAATGCTTAAACTATTATATAGGTATAAAGAGGTAGTACTGCTATTAAGGAATTTAAGTCTCAGAGGTTTTGAATTGAGTAATAAATTTGTGGATTAAGAGTGTACATAATGGGGGATAGAGTCTAATAATCAACTATGGGTTTATCTGAGGATGTGCAGGACAAGAGTTAAGTCACATAAAGAAGAACAAAAGAGAGGAAAAGGTGAAAAGGATAAGAAAGGAAGAAAAAAGATCAGAAGTTCAGTAGAGCTAAACAAAAAACAAACAGATAATTACAAAAGAAAAAAAATAAAGAAAACAAAAAAGAAAGAAAAACTCACACTCACGTATCCCTAAAATAAAAATTATAAGAGGAAAAAAAAGTTACTGGAAAACAATTCTTTTTGAAAGAAGGCAAAAATTAAAGATTAAAAAAAAGTTTTAGAAAAGGAAAAAAAATTTATATAAGGTACAAAACAAAAGAAGAAGGAGAAAAAAAAGTTATTTGATTTTTCTGGGAGGGGTGGGAAAAATCCTGTATCTCCCTTGTGTCTGTAACCAGCCTGTTGTTGGAGTCTCTGGTCTGCTTGTGGTCCTGTGGCTTGGTTGGTTTCTTAAGTCAGTTTGTTTAAACAGGCAGAAAAATGCTCTGCTTTACCCAGGATTTGGCGATCCTCCTCCCACACTAGTTCAATGGGAGGCAGATCTGCTTTGAGAATCACAAAAGAGGGGGATGCAGTGATGAGGCTAGGTTCTGTGTAGAGTTGAGGCCTATCAACAAACAGTAGCTTTTCCCGGGGGCTAGTTTGTGAAAAACTCACAGAGCCCAGCCTGGAGCCATTCTCAGGATTTCTGTTTACTGAATTTCAATTTATTGTCCAGGCTGCTAGAGGAAGGGGCAGCCTCTGGCTCTTATTACCCAGTGAAGAAACCCACTCCTAGGGCTGGCGCCTGAGCTGGGTGACTTTTCCCTGGGTGGAGCTGGGTCTGGTCAAGCAGCCATTAAGTTCTTGTGACATGCTAAATGACACATTTTATTCCAAGGCCTGAGTTGGAGCTAGCAGCTCCTCTGAGCTTTGTTGGTATCCAAGATGGAGATCTCCGGTACTGGGGGGGGAGGGGTGGCCTTCCCTCCTCTGCTCCCTGAGAAGGAGTGAGGATGTTGGACTTTTACTCACACCGAGTCTTGGTTTCTGGGTCATCTCTGGTCTGCGAACTGCAGGATGAAGATGTCTGCTCCTTGTCGGTTCTTGCTGGTGAGTATAATCCTCTCGCCCACTGCATCTGGCTCCTTTGTCCCAGACTCTCTATGGCTCAGGTATGGCATCTGTGATCGCCACCACCACTGCTGCAGCCACCGCGACGGCTGCTGGCAAGAGCTCAGATGTGTCTCCTTGCCTGGATTTTCCCTCTCTGGCCTGACTCTCTGTCCTGTGATGGCACACTTGGTGTGATTCTCTGGCTTAGGACTGTTCACTGGAACTCTAAAACTGCTTTCTATGCGAGAGCTTGTTTAGACTCCAGCTTCTCCTCTGCCATCTTCCCAGAGCCTCCATTGTACCATTTTTAAGGAAATGGAAAGACGTAGAAAAAAATATATTAAGTGAAATAACCCAGAGCCAAAGAAACATAGGCTGCATGGTTCCTTCATTTGTGGTAACTAGAATGCGAATATAAATCTACAAGTAAACATACTGAATGGTTAATATATACATAATTATATTATATGCACACATTGGGACATGATAAATTATATAGGACTTTAGACATTCTCACACTGAATCCAAAGGAGCATATGTATAGGAGTGACTGACAAAGGCTCAATAGCTATGTGCATATGATCATATAAAAAATACTCTATGAAATGAGCACCAAGAAAATGAAACAAGACACAATTTTTAGTTGTCATTACTGTTGTTTTTGTTTTCTTTTTCTTTTGTCTTTTTTTTGTTGTTTTTTTTTTGGGGTCCAGTCGTGGGGCCTGAACTCTGGGCCTGGGCGCTGTCCCTCAGCTCTTCAGCTCAAGGCTAGCGCCCTACCACTTGACCACAGCGCCACTTCTGGCTTTTTTCTTTTTGCTTATGTGGTGGTGAGGAATCGAACCCAGGGCCTCAGGCATGCAAGGCAAGCCCTCTACCACTGAGCCACCTTCCCAGCCCCTCTTTTTTTCTGTTTTTATTTGGGGGAGTAAGAGACATTGAAAAGGTAGAACAAGGGTGGACAAATGCAACAGTGGTACACACTAAACACTATGTGGAAAATAAACTGTACATCTTGTGAATGAGGATGAGAAAGAAAAACTGGGAGTAAGAGACAGAAAGACATGATTCAAAAAGTGTGCTCATTGCTCATTATCTGATTCATGTAACTGTAACCCCTTTGTATATCAGCTCTACAATAACAATTGAAATAACTTGACATGTTGAATTAAAAATCCTTTGTACAATTATTTAAAACTAACAAAAATTAATAAATAAAAAAGATGTATTTTAAAAGATGTATTTTAAAAAGATGAGTGAATAAAGAAAACGTGGTATATGTATACCACAGACAATAAAATATGTTATCCCTCCATAAATAATGACATTCAGTCATATATAACCACTTGGATGACACAGGAGGATATAAGTTAGACAGAGAAGACAAACACCACATATTCTCGCTGATGTACAGAAAATACAAAGAGAAGAGTAGAAAGTAGGGAAAGATGAATAAAACTCTCCCTCTTTGCAGATGACATGAACTTGTATTTAAAGAACCCCATGGACTCCACTGCCAAATTACTTGAGCTAATCTGAAACTTTGGCATAGTAACAGGGTAAAAAATAAACCGTATTTTCACAATAAAAAAAAATCAATGACTTTTCTGTATGCGAAAAACGAATAGAGCATGGCTGAAATCAGGATAGCAACTCCTTTTGTAATAGCCCTACAAAAAATAAAATACCTAGGAGTTAACTAAACAAGTGAAGACCCTCTATGATGAAAACTTTAAAAACCTGAAAAAAGAAATTAAAGCAGAACTAAAGGAAGTGGAAAAACCTCCCATGCTCCTGGATTGGGACGACTAACATTGTGAAAATGGCAGTACTGCCACAGGCTATCTACATGAGATACCTATGAATATTCCAACCTCACTCTTCAATGAAATAGAAGAAGCAGCCCAAAAGTTCATATGGAACAATAAAAGACCCAGAATATCAAAAACAATCCTTCACAGAAAGAACAGTGCTGAAGGAGTATCAATACCAAACTTGAAACTCTACTACAAAACCACAGTGATCAAAACAGCTTAGTACTGGCACAAGAACAGACCTGAGGACCAATGGAATAGAACTGAAGACCCAGAAATGAACCCAAGACCTATAGTCACCTAATCTTCAATAAGGAAGATAAAAATAAAATCGAATGGAATAAAGAAAGCCTCTTCAGTAAATGGTGCTGGCAAAACTGGTTTAACATCTGTACGAGACTAAAGCTAGATCTCTATATATCACCCTTCACCAGAATCAACTCCAAAATGGATCAAAGACCTTGGAGTAAAGCAGACACCCTGAAAACATTATAGGAAGGAATAGGAGAAACTCTAGGTCTCCTTGGCGCAAGCCAAAATTTTCTGAATAAAGACTCAGAAATGCAACACATCAAAGAAAGGATGGACAAATATGATTACATGAAACTGCAGAACTTCTTCATGGCAAATTACATATCCAAGAAGATCAATAGAAAGCCCACGGATTGGGAGAAGATCTTCACTAGCCATACAACGGACAAGGATCTCATATCTAAAGTATACTTAGAACTCAAAAAATTAAATCCCACAACAACAACAACAAATCCTCAAAGAAACTGCCGGATTAAAAAGTGGGCTAAAGACTTAAAGAGAAACTTCTCTGAAAAGGAAATAAGAATGGCCAATAACCACATGAAGAAATGCTCAACATTTCTGGCCATAAAAGAAATGCAAATCAAAACAACACTGAGGTTTCACCTCACCCCAGTTAGAATGGCTATAATCAAGATATCTAGTAACAGATGCTGGAGTGAACCCTACTGCGTTGCTGGTGGAAATGTAAATTTGTTCAACCACTTTGGAAAGTAGTATGAAGGTTCCTCAAAAGACTCCAAATAGAGCTCCCCTCTGACCCAGCAATCCCACTTTTGGGCATTTACCCAAAAGATCACAAACAAGACCATACTAAAGCTACCAGCACGACTATGTTTATTGCAGCATTATTTACCATAGCTAAGATATGGATCCAATCCAAATGCCCCTCAGTAGATGAATGGATCAAGAGAATGTGGTATGTGGGGCTGGGAAGGTGGCTCAGTGGTAGAGCGATTGCGATGCATGTATGAGGCCCTGGGTTCGATTCCTCAGCACCACATAAGCAGGGGGAAAAAAGCCAGAAGTGGCGCTGTGGCTCAAGTGGTAGAGCA
>NW_012267267.1:10254235-10255678 GCF_000151885.1 Dipodomys ordii | reverse complement strand
TCTATGCCTCCATCAGAAAGAATGGCATTGCCCCATTTGTTAAGAAATGGATAATGTTTGTTAGGAAATGTTAAGTGAAGTAAGCCAGGCCCAAAGAAACATAGGTCCCATGGTTTCCCTTATTTGCTATAACTAGTATATATAACTTGTCTAGGAGAAGCAGAAAAGGTCAAAAGCTATGTACATATGACTATATAAGATGTTGCTAACAGAAATGAACCCCAAGAGAGGGATACAGCTGGTTTTATCTTTCTTGCTGTTGTTTTTAATGTATTTATAATGTACTATATGATTTTTTTTGTTTCTTTTGTATGTGCTTTCCCCATGGTACAACCCTTTTTCACTGTATTTGTTTCCAGTGCCCTGCATCTTGTATATACAGTTTTCTAATTTGGGGAGTGGAAGGGAAATAGCAAAATGCTGAAATAAGGATATAGATTGACCCATTGTAACACTTCAGTGGAGAAGGGAGGAGGGGAAGAGTAATTGGGGAAGTGGGAAGGAAGGGATGATAGGGAAAAAACAAAGGAGGAGGCAACGATGCTCAACAGGAAATGTACTCATTACCTTAGTGATGTAACTGTAACCCCTCTGTACAGCATTTTTACAATAAAAAATGTATTGGAAAAAAAACAAGGAAGCAACAATGCTCAACAGGAAATGTACTCATTACCTTACCCATGTAACTGTAACCCCTCAGTTCAGTATATATATATGAGAAATAGAGAGGGGATAGTTAATGGGTGCTGATTTCATTAGATAGGAGAAATCACTTCTAATGTTCTCTGACATTAATGACTATAATTGATAATAATTGGTTGACAATTTCAAAATAGGTAATCCAGAGGATTTTGAAAGTTCCCATAACAAAGAAATAATAAATCTCAGAGGTCATAGATATACACAGAAAGAAAGACAGAAGACCTTCTTAATTTTTGCTTCTGCTTTCTTCTCATTTTAGGTTAAGGCCTGAGGCCTGGATCATTGTACCTAATACTGACTTTATCTGTGCCTCTCACTTGTCTCAGTCTTATAATTTGTTTATGGCTGTCTCTTATTTTATAATTTTAATAACAAGTCAGGTAAGTTATGTACCTACCTGTATTTTACCCAGAACAAAACAAAGATTTAGAGACATTAAATCAATTGCTAAAGATCATTTAGAAACCAAGGAAACCAGGCAATAGAAAAGACTTGAAATTAAGTACATATGACTTAAAAATTTCACATTTTATCAAAACTCACCTATCTGACTTCTTTTAGAACATTTTTTTAAAAAATAAGTATTTTATTATGAGATTACTGTACAGAGGGGTTACAATTACATGAGCAAGGTAATGAGTGCATTTCTTATCAAGCATTGTTGCCTCCTCCTTTGTTTCCCCTTCCCATCCCTTCCCATCCTCCCCCCCTCACCATCACCCCCCTCAGCACCCTTCCCAC
>NW_012267267.1:10214020-10254015 GCF_000151885.1 Dipodomys ordii | reverse complement strand
ATTTGCAATAACTAGTATATGTCTAGGAAAAGCAGAAATGGTCAGATAAGTTGATGTTAAGTGAAATGAATCTCAAGTGAAGGACTCAAATGTGTTTTTTTTTCTTGCTTGCTACTGTGTCTAACATATTTATAAGATATTTCTTTGTTGTTTTTCATGTCCCTCCCCTATGGTATAACCCCTGTTTTCACTGTATTTGATGCTGGCATAATTTGTGGAGGGGAAGGGAAAAACAAATTGCTTAAATAGGGATACAGGTGGACCCATTGCACCAATGAGCTATACAAAATGTTATGTCGAAAATGAACTATAGAACATATTCGTACAAGTCTTCTTGGTGATGAACCTATAGAAAAACATTTCATCTTCATAAAATGTGTATTCCATAAATAATTTTTAAAAGGAGGGAAGGAGGTAGAAAAAAGGAAGAGAAGAAAATGGATGAGAAAAGTCAGTAGTTCAGTACAAAGATCACTGGAAGCACATACCTACACATCCCTGCATACACATGGAATTTGACCCAGACATAGTTGCAGATACATTGAGAAACTATGAACAGTTTCTACATTGCAACTAAGGAATCTGATAACAGGAAGCATTATCTTTGATTCCCAATCACTCTCTTGGGACCTTTCTACCTTTTAGTTGCTATCTTACCCCAGTTGGATCTCTTGCCTTTCTTAAACTGTTTGATCTGGGGTTCAGTTGTCTGATTTATCTTCTGAATGTCATGGACTAAATTTCATTTTCTCTCCTTTAAAAAAACACAAAATAACATCTGTTGGCCTCCAGTGGTCCACAAAATAAATCATGGGTAAGGTCTTAGAGAGAACAGTATGATAGTGCAAGATGCAGTAACAAGAAATGAAGGTAAGCATGGTCTCTTTATTGTGAGTACTCAATAAGGCAAAGCAAGTGATAATGAAACTTAAAACGAGAACCTTAAAAGCTGCCTCTAGATTTGTTGTCAGTAGTGAGAATTAAACTTATTTTCTTTAGTCAAAGTGAAAATATGCTTATGACAAAAATATTACAGCATGAAAAGGGATAAAAGAAAATTATATCCTCTCATCATTATGAGAAAAAAATAACCTTCACTTTTAACTCTTTGCAGAAAGTGGATGTTTTTGTGCTGAGTTCTGTCCATAATGCCTAGAATACATATGGGCGCACAGTAATTGTTTGTAGAATAAATACATGAATTAAAATAAATACTAGTAAAAGTTGGAGATATGCACAAATGTAATCCCAGCACTTGGAGAAAGAGGCAGAAGTGTAGTGCTGCCAGCCTTGGCTACATAACGAAAGACTATCTCAAAAAAACTTTTTTTTTAAGGAGGAGGAAAAAGTGAAGGAAAGGAAGAGGATAGAAGATATATCATCATAGAAAAAGAAATTTGTATTGTGTTGCTAAATAATATTTTTAAAATATAATGGATTTCTAAGGATTCATTTCACTGTGACTTCAGTCAATGAACTGAGAAGTTTTATACATACATATATATATATAGAGAGAGAGAGAGAGAGAGAGAGAGAGAGAGAGAGATCTTTGGGAAAGTAAGCGTTTATTTGAAACATGAAAATCTTTGCAAATACCAAAATTAGTTTGGTTTTTAATTAAACTAATTTGTAATGTGAATGGCTGATAGGTTGTTTTTTTTTCTCCTCAGTATAAATTGAGGAAATGTGTTTATCTAATTCTATTTGCTTATCTCAGAAGGTCTTCTTTACCTACTAAATAGTCTCTTTTTCAAAGCAGTGTAGAGAAACCCATTGAACCTTAATCAACAATTTAAAGTGTAGCTATTCTGTTGCATCCTGGCTTTGTAATTACCAATTACATTATTTTTTCTTAACCAGAAGAAACACTTCTGGACTTATTTTGATTGATTTTTTATCAGGCAGCTCTCTTGCATCTTTAAGTAGCATCTTTTGTAAGAGTTTCAGTTTTGCTTACTTTATGCTAATGATAACATTTACATTTTTAGTTATTAATAGATTCAGCTGTCTCATTTGTGTTTGAAAACAAAGCCCTAATAAAAAAACAAGAAAATATTAATAAATTCTGCTTTTGTGCAGTTTGAAAACCAGATTGCAATTAAACATGATTTGCAAGAAAAGTGAATAAAATTCAGAGGATGAATGAGCCAAATTTCCCAGGCTACTCTGCCTTTGTTTTCCACGTAGAAATAACAAATACTCATGTGTTCTTCAAGAAATCCTGTTTTCCTCCCTACTATGTGCAAGAGAAAAAGATGGAATTTTTTTTTTCAAATCTGAGGAAAAGTGAAAAATGGGGCCTTCTTCAAAGTACAACAGAGCCCAAGAGCATTTGTGAAAAGGCAGCATATCCAGAATTTGTACAGACATACCTGAGCAATGCTGGGTGGCTGAAGAACACATGGCTATGGAATGTAGTTCTTGCCTGGCACTACAGTTTTCCCTAGATGGCCGCTAGGGCTCGTTAACTGTTGAAAATACTTGTCACATCTGGAAGCCTCAGTATGGTTGAGTGCCAGATCTACATCAGGATGTTCTCATCTATGTAGTCCATAGTTCAGTCTTCTGTGTAGTGTTGTGTCACCATATTTAATGCCCATCTATTACCTTGAGATTCAAAGCATTTGCCTTGGACATCGCATTATTGTAAGAATGGACTGGAGGACAGGATCAATAACTGGGTTGCACTACTTTTACTCTTTCTCTTTGATAATAATGACATTTTATCTTAAGATTGTGTTTTTTTTCCTCTTTCTTTCTCTCTTTGCTCCATGTCCCTGAAAAGAGATCTTTAGCATCTCTTCTCTATGTGTTTAGGCATTAGGACATATGACTACCAGATAAGTATCTATGGTACTTTCAATGTATGACCACAGGACAAGTTTCAAAGGCGCCATATTTTCATCTTCTTTTGGTGCTGCTGAACACATGATCTTAGTCAATGGTGGCTTCACCCTTATGATGTCCTCTCCTGAATGTGGACAGTCTCTGTGATACAGTTTCTTGGATTTCCATAATATACTTCCTCTTACTTTCTATATTTTCTATATTTTTTTCTCAGCTTTCTTTGAACTGTCTTCATTCCACTATTTCTGCTCAGACCTTAAATATATTTTCCAGCTTATCTTCTTAACTATCTCCAATATTAACTCATCTGGGACTTCCCTTACTTTTCCCAAATCCATGTTACCCAACTGCTTGGTGCTTCTTTTTTCACCCAAACTTTATACCAGATAATCAAGCATCAAGTTCTAACATTAAAAAAATACTTTCTCTTGATCAAATTCCTTCTCGTTATTTTCTGTATTCTAATTCCCTGAATGCTTATTGAGTTGCCATATCATGTTCTATCTAAGAAGCCACACAGGCGTTTTTAGATGTTCTTCTCTCACGCTTCATATTTAATGTCATGGTGATCCATTATTGCTGCCACCTGCATTCCCCTCAGTCTTCACTGCCACATTTGCATCACATAGATTAGCTCAGAATCTCCTCATCTCTACATTGACACCAGAAATTCCATCATCTCCTGTCTCCCAGTGTCTACACCACATTTATCACTCTTGCTGATGGTAGTTTCTACCTCTTTATTAATCAGATACTTTTCTAAGAGGTCTCACTGAGAATTATTTGAGCTATGATCCTATTATTTTGCTACCTAAGCTGCTTCTTCCCAGGCATCATAGTTTCTATGGGAGCATTGCAGTGAGGATAGTTTCAAGAACAGCTTCTTAGCGTAGCACTGGTAGCTCATGCCTATCATCTTAGCTACTCAAGAGGCTGAGATCTGTGGATTGCATCTTGATGCTAGGTTGGTAAAGAAAGTCTTTGAAGCTTTTTTCTCCAGTCAACCATGAAAAAAATCCAGAAGTGGAGCTATGTCTCAAGTGATAGAGTATTAGCCTTGAGAATAGCTCAAGCCTAGGATAGCACCCAGGCCTGGAATTCAAGCCCTAACACAATAATAATAATAATAGTAGTAGTAATAATAATAACAGTAATAATAATAATAGTAATAATAATAAATATTTTTTCAAAAGAACAGCTTCTTGCCGTCATAGCACTCATAGCACTCCTGCTCTTTTGCTACATTTGGCCCTGCTGTTGAGTTGACTCTCAGCTTAGTTAATGATTTATTTCGGTCAGTAATCCTGTGGGTCCTCCTGCATTTACACTTCCTGAGAACCCTCTACTCCTCCCCCAGGCCATGAACTAGCCCCTCTCCCTCCCACCATCCTGAATTTCCACCCCTTTACTGGATCTCTCTGCTGTACTTGTAATGAACCCTAATTGTGGATGAGTTTATAGACATTCTCATGAGGCTCCTGAGACTCAGACAAATCAGGTAATGTGGCTGGACATCTGTTTGTGTCCCTGAGCAGCCTATCACAGTTAAGGAGACAGCCTGCCCAGAGCAACTGGAGAACTTCCAGCAGGTGTTTCCTAATTTCACTTGCTGACATGCCAGGGAGACACCTCTAGATCAGCTAGGACACAAACTGTTACACATCATTTCCCAAAGGCTCAGAGGTAGCAAAAGGAAATTGATTCAGATATCTGACTCACGGGGGTCATATTTCCCTCATCTTTAGTGTGTGCTTCCCTCTCCTCTTTCTTGGCCCATGCTATGAATCACAGGTTCCATCCTTGCCTTCCCTAATATCCCAGGATTCTACTGTAGCTCTGAGCATACTAAGTCTCATTTAAAGGCAGGTCTAAGACCAAAAGGTCCAGAGAAAAATAAATATCTCTTTATGTGTGTAGCAAGTCCTGCCTTTCCTACTTGATGGATACCAGAAATATTCATCCTCTTTAGAGCATCAGGGAGCCACACATGTATAAATGAATCCAAAGGTCAGCATCAGAAGGAAGAACACAGCAAGGAAAGCCTAACATATGTCTGAGACATTAACACACACATAACACTCTCCAAAATCTGCCCATTGGCTACTGGATGAAGTCCAACTCCTGAGCGAGGAGAAAACACCTTCCCCAACTGGCAGTAACCAGATGTTCCAGCCTCATCATCTGCTACCCCAGCTGATCCTCTCTCCAAGCCTCCCTCTTCCTACTCTTTATCATGCCTGTCATCATCTGCATAATCCAAGCACCTTCATTTGGTGCTTCCATGCATTCTACCCTCTGCCCTAAAGACCCTTTTCATGTCTTGTCTAGATGGCAGGAAAATATTTATCTTTTCCTTCTCATCATTTTTCCCTAAAGTTGTTGTCTTTATTTTCTAGGCTCCCTTAGTTACCTAAAAGGAGTTTCAGGTAGCATGTAGTAAATTATGTGTTATTTCTAGATTCATCATGGTGTGGATCATGTATCAACCAATGCTTCAGAAATAAAATATTGCATCTTTTGGGCTTTCCTCAGAAAATCCCAATATGTCATTGGATGTTAATACTTATGCTCTAAAAATTGTTAGTCTGCCATTATAGTGCAAGACTTGAATAAAGAGCTTCTCTCCTTCATAGGAATGGTATATGCTGAGCAGATAGCATGCATATTCTTCCATAACAGCTGTCCTAAATCAGTGACAACGTTCAATCACATGGTACAGGCTGAGTTCTCTGGATGCAGACAAAGAGACAGACAGAAGATACAGGATAGATTAGGAATTAACACTGTGAGGAGGTCATGGAAGAAAACAGGATCTCAGCAGAGGAACAGATGGAACAATGACACAGGCCTCGACAAAACCTTACACGATTTCCAGGAATCTTTGAAACATATGTCCAGCAATAGTTGACCTACTATAAGCAGGTTAGACTGTATATACTGACTGTGATTAACCACTGGTTATGAGCCACTTTGAGAAGATCATGACCTTTGTTGAAATGATTCTGTTTCCTCCAGGCAGACCCTGGAAGAGCAAATTGCTAGAGGCTGGGGCAAAGGCAGCCAGGAAAGCTGAACCTGCTGCTGTGCCATTCGACTTTTCTCTGCAGAGGTCTCCAAGTAGATCAATCTGTCAGGTATAATGGGCGAGATTCTTTTTCCTTTTTTATTCTTCTTTTGTTGTGGTACTGAGATCTAAATTCAAGGGCTCCTGATGACTAGGCAGGCACTTGCTACTTGGCCATGTTTTCAGCCCTTTTCTGCAGTGGTTTTTGTTTTTGTTTTTTTTTTAATTGTTCTATCTGCAAATAGTTGAGCGAAGGGGTTACAATCTAACCCGTCCATCTAACAGTGCATTTGGATCAGAGTCATATTCTCCCTCCTCCTTCCACCTACCACTCCCTCATCAGTAATATAGCTTCCAAATTCTTATTTTCCACATGCATACATTGAGTATTCAGATTGCATTTGTCTACCATTCCAGTTTCCATTCATCTGCTCCTTTCCTGCTAACAAGCTCCATTCAGCTTCCTGATATTCATTTTTTTAACTTTCTGTTAATTGTTCAAGGGGTTTTACCATGGAGTTTTACTTCTTAATGCATTATACATTACTCAGATAGACATGTGTATATAATATGTGTATATTCAAATATATAGTGTATATACTATATATGTGCATCTGTCTCCTATATGTTCTCTTGGAAGATTGTACTTAGGGTCTAATATTCACATATGAAAGAAAATTTTTACCCTTTGTTTTGGCCCTGGCTTACTTCATTCATTATGACGTTTCTCCAGATCCACCCATTTCCTTGCAAAAGACATAATTTCCACCCATTGCTTTGTGAAAGATGTAATTTCATTCTTCCTGATTATTGAATACAATTCCATTGTGTGTATATATGTGATATATATATATATATATATATATATATATATATATATATATGTCACAGATTTTGTATCTTTTCATCCCTTGTTGGGGCTATCTCTTTCAATAGCATGGCTATAGTGAACAATGCTGCAATGACCATAGGCATGTGAGTGCCTATTTTTGTATCTTGTCTTACAATCTTTTGGGTAAATACCCAGGTGCACTGTTATTTTTGAGATAGTGTCTCACCTTAAACCTGGCACATGACTGAACCACAGCTTTCTGATTTAAGCTTCCCATCATGGGTACTATTACAGGTACACCCTCAATGCCCAGCTTTGTCTCTTGAGATGGAATATTGCAGAACTTTTTTGCTAAGGTTGGTTTGGAACATGAGCATATGGATTTCAGCCTCCTAAGTATCTAGGATTACAGATGTGAACCATTAACACTTGGGTTTTTAAGATAAAGACATTATTCTCATCCTGAAAAAAAAATGGCTCTCATATTCTGTTATTTTTCTTCTTGGAGTTCTAAAACTATCTAGGCCTTTTCCTGAGCTTTTGAACTAAGAACCAAGCTGCTACTTAAAATTCAAAAGTGCCATGAACATTAAAACAGCTACTGTGCCGATAAAATGCCACTTTCTGAAGTTTTAAAAATTGTTAATGAACTCAAGATAGGGACACAAGAGGTTTTATCTTTGTCACTGTTCTTAACGTACTTATACTATGTGATTTTTTTTGTTTCTTTTGTATGTTTCTCCCCCACAGTATAACTCGTTTTCACTTTATTTGATTCCAGTGCCCTGCATCTTGTATATACACTTTTCTAATTTGGGGAGGGGAAGGGAAAAAAAAATGCTTAAATAGGGATACAGGTTGATCCATTGTAACAATGAGATGTACAAGATACTATGTTGAAAACGAACTTTACAATTTGTTGGGGGAGGAGTTGGGGAGGTGGGGAGGGAAGGGATGGTAGGTGAGAAACAAAGGAGGAGGCAACAATGCTCAATAGGAAATGTACTCATTACCTTGCTCATGTAACTGTAACCCCTCTGTACAGTATTCTTACAATAAAAACGTATAAAATGATTAAGGAACTGAGTGCCTTCTTTCTTTAGTAACCAGGAGATTTCAATAGAGTTGCCCTTAATTCTCTAATGTAAGTTTGATGTCTTTTTTCTTGCTCCTGAATCTTGCTTCTCACTATTTTTCTGGCTTTCATCTCTTTTCCCTTTACCTATCTTGCCCACTCTCAGGCTTTATCTTTTCCTTCTCTCCACTCCTCATTTCTCTTTCTCTTTTTCTATTTTATTTCTCAATCTGGAGTTTGTTTGTCGTTGTTGGAGTGTGTGTGTGTGTGTGTGTGTGTGTGTGTGTGTGTGTGTGTGTATGCGTGCGTGTGCACGCATGCCAGTCTTGGAGCTTGAACTCAAAGGCTGGGCATTATCTCTGAGCTCTTTTTGCCCAAGGCTTGTGCTCTACCACATGAGCCATAGCTCCACTTCTGCCTATTTTGGTGGTAAACTGAAGATGAAGCTCTCATAGTCTGTACTGCTCAGACTTCGGATTAAAATATTATGAGGGAAATTAGGAGGAAAATAAAAAAGGGAAGGCCTGTTTTTCTCCTTCTCTATTTTATGAAGATTTAGGCTAGAAAACATATTCTATAGTTTGAAGTAGGTTAGCTTTGAGAAAATATTCTCTAAACTACTATCACTGACAAAAGACAACCACTACTAATCTAATCAGTGATGAGGTCTGTTTAATGGGCTTCTTTATCCCTCAATAGGGAATAAGAGTCTGCTGAGTGTGTCCATCTGAGCAACTGCAGCTGTGTGTAACCTAATCCTGCTTTGCTGTAGCTGTCGTAGGAAACTCTCAAGGTACATGTCATTATCAGCTGAAATAGAGTTGGAAGTACTTGCAAAGCTGAAATCACACTTTACAAATTATTTGGTCTGTGGATGTGTTAACTATAATATGTCAGTTGGTGGGTCATTTCTTCTTGTCCCTGTACAAGGTGAGAGTCAAGTCAGACTTCTGTTTATTTTTATCTGTATAAAAAATAACACTTTCAATGATATTTTTAATATATTTTAATATTTTGGGCTGGGTTATATCTCAGTTGCGAAGTGCTTGCCTACCAAGTACAAAACCCTAGGTCTGATCCTCAGTACCAAAAAAGAAATGTGTGTGTGTGTGTGTGTGTGTGTGTGTGTGTATATACATATATACATATATGTATATATATAATTCAATATTTCTTCGAGTAATTTATGTTCAGGTGGTAAATATTATATGCCTGAGTAAACTGCCTGGGTAAATGAGATATACATATATTTACTCATATTTTGAGGATATAGCCTGACAAAAATAATTTGCTTTTACTTATGGCTAAAATGGTAAATATAAGACAAAGTGATTAAAGAATAGAGTTTTAGTCACAATGATGCAGATATAAGGATTTGTGATATGAAGATTGAATAAAAGAAAGGAGAAACAGAAGACAAAGTGTGAACTCTGGAAGTAGAACTCTAACAAGACAGGATGGTCTAAGAAGGAATTTTAGGAATATTGTTTTGACATGCTAAGAATCTCTACCTTCCAGACAAGATTAACACGAAACTCAGTGCCTTAAAAGAATTGATCTTCATTATTTTAATAGTTTAAAATGCCAAAATATTATTTTCTACATATGAAAAACTGTATGAAACTCAATGTTTTATTGCTTTATTAGGGTATTAACTCAGGGCCTCAATTTTATTAGGCAGGCACCATATCACTTGAGTCACATCTCCAGGCTTTTTTCACTTTAGTTGTTTTTCAGACAGGGAGTTTCTGTTTTTTGTTGATTTTGCCTTGGTCATCATTTAGCCACAATCCTGCTTCCTATGTTTCCTATGTAGTGAGGATCATAGTTGTCATAATAACATTTGCCCCTGGCTGGAGAGATCCTCTGGATCTCTGCCTCCTGAGTGCTATTGCAGGTGTGAACCTTCATGCCCAGCTTGGAGTTCCAATTTTGAGATCTGTAAGTACTTTTCTAGTTAATACATTGTGTAAAGCTTGTATTGTGACCACAGCAGAATTAAATAATTGTATCTGTAGCGAGATCCTGTGGCCCATAAAGCCTAAAATATTTGTTATCTCATGCTTTAAAGGAAATGTTTGAAGGTGCCTATTTATTCAATTATAATTCAGTTATTGAAACATTATGAATATGTATTTTGAGCTCAGCTGGGAAGCTGTGTTCATCTGGATCTGGGCTCCAGGTAGTGAGAGAGGCTACAAGGATGAAGTTCTTCTCTTTGTGACAGCAGAACTGCCAGAGGTCAACTGGAAAGATCACAAGGCTGAGGGCAAAAATCAAAGGAAAGGAACTGTTCTCTACACAAAGCTATGGCAAAGCTCTAAGGAGCAAAGAATGGAGTAACTCAAACTGCCATAAATACTCTAATTTTAGTTCTCCAAAAGGTCTAATCCAATCATGGCCTCAGGCTCAAGTTCAAGGATCTCACAGACCATGTTACAACCCTATATCAAGGATTTCACAGTTCATATTATAACCAAATACTGCTTAACTGAGAGTCTGATGAACTTAAAATAAACCCAAACTCTTATTCCTCTCCTTCATCTCCCACCTAACAGACCCAATATGCACTAGTGGAACAGACACAGGCTAATTACACAGCAGTTGTAGATCTGAGATCCTGTGTTGCCAGATCACTATACTCTAAGATGAGGAATAATCCTTGGTTAGGTTGTTTCTGATCCCCATGGATTCATTCCCGGTCCCATGTTATTCACCTTGGTGACATGTTTCCCTGCGCATCATCCTCAATGGATATAAAGGTTTATCTGAGCCATATATCCAAGAAGCCAAATAACTTCATTTGTCAAGAGCCACAGTTCCAAAGACAGCCTCTCCAGTAAATGGTGCTGGCAAAATTGGCTAACTACTTGTAAAAAACTAAAGCTGGATACTCATATATTACCCTGCACCAGAATCAGCTCCAAATGGATCAAAGACCTCAGAGTCAAAGCAGACACTGAAAACATTACAGGATGGAATAGGAGAAACACTAGGTCTTCCTGACACAGGCCAAAATTTTCTTAATAGAGACCCAGAAACACAGCAAATCAAAGAAAAGTTGGACAAATAGGATTGCATGAAATTGCAGAGCTTCTGCATGACAAAGGACATAGCTAGCAAGATCAATAGAAAGCCCACGGACTGGGAGAAGATCTTCACTAGCCATACAACAGACAAGGATCTCATATCTAAAATATACCTGGAAATAAAAAAATTTAAATCTCCCAACAACAAATCTTCAAAGAAACAACCACCCCATTAATAATTGGGCTAAAGACTTTAAGAGAGACTTTTATGAAGAGGAAAGAAGGATGGCCAATAGACACATGAAGAAATGCTCAACATCCCTAGCCATAAAAGGAATGCAATTAAAACATCATTGAGATACCACCTCACCCCAGTTAGAATGGCAAAAATCAAGAACTCTAATAACAACAGATGCTGGAGGGGATGTGGACAGAAGGGAACCTTACTGCATTGTTGGTGGGAGTGTAAACTTGTTCAACCACTTTGGAAAGCAGTATGGAGGGTCCTCAAAAGACTCCACATAGAGCTCCCCTATGACCCAGCAATCCCCCTTTTGGCCATTTACCAAATGCTTACAAACAAGACCACACTAAAGCTACCAGCACAACTATGTTTATTGCAGCATTATTTACCATAGCTAAGATATGGAACCAACCCAGATGCCCCTCAGTAGATGAATGGATCAAGAAGATGTGGTATATATACACAATGGAATTCTATGCCTCCATCAGAAAGAATGCCATTGCCTCATTTGTTAGGAAATGGAAAGACTTGGAAAAAATTATATGAAGTGAAATAAGCCAAGCCCAAAGAATCATAAGTCCCATGGTTTCCCTTATTTGCAATATTTAGTATATGTCTGAGTCAAGCAGAAAAGGTTAGATAAGGTGATGTTAAGGAAATGAACCCTAAGATATGCATTCAAATGTTTTTTTTCTTTCATGCGATTGTTTCTAACACATTTATAAGATGGTTTCTTTGCTGCTTTGTATGTCCTGCCCCCACAGTATAACCCCTGCTTTCACTGTATTTGATGTTGGTATAATTTGTGGAGGGGAAAGGGAAAAACAAATCGTTTAAATAGGGATACAGGTGGACCCATTGCAACAATGAGGTGTACAAGTCATTATGTCGAAAACAAACTTTACAACTTTGGTGTGAGGTGGGGGGGCGCGGACAGGGGGAGGATGGGAAAGGATGGGAAGGGGAAACAAAGGAGGCTACAATGCTTGATAAGAAATGTACTCATTACCTTGCCCATGTAATTGTACCCCTCTGTATGGTATTTTCACAATAAAAAAAGAGCCACACTTCCAATTCCCTTCCAGATGTGCGTTTCTCTTATAATTCACTATAAACACTTTGGCCTAATTATTTCAGAGATCTTAATAGAATTTTGGCACCAAATCCTTGGTTTGGCCAGGTTTTCCTCAGTACCCATTCATTGTATTTAATCTCTACCTTTATACAGTGTCTTAACTTCAAGATCTTTCTCTGACTCTAAAGATTAAAGGTAAGAGACAGTTAGGTGCAGGACTTTCTGCACTCTTTATATCCTATCTAAATTTCCTTTATGAACTCATCAGTTTTATTTTAAGCTTACCTCTTTCATGTAGACCAATTCTCAGATGTGTTTAAAGGCAACCAACCGTTTTGCTGATTATTCTGCTTCAGAACCACCTTTCACTTCAGAAGCTTTATCTTCTATGTAACCAGAGGTGCCCAGTTTACTCAATAGTTTCATGGCCATCGGTACACATTGTTGTTCTCCCAATATCTTAGGAGAGTTTCCTCCCTAGCACTGCCAGGTCACAATTATTTCACGTATCAAATTCTCTGCTACTTAACTGTCATCATGGTAAGGCTACATTGAAAACAGAAAGTCCGTGCTTTAAAAATAACAAGCATTTTTTTTTCTCATGGGCCAGCAGGCCAGCTGGAATGCTGCTGCTAATCTTGGCTAGACTAATCTGGGCAGCTGTAGTCCAGGCTATGGTCTGGGTGGCTCTACTCCATGTGTGCTGACCCTCTGGCTAAATAGTGAGATTCTGTTCACACTGGCTGCAAAAGCATGAAAGAGAAACAGAAACTTGAAAGGCTTCTTCACACAACGCATTGTCACTTCCACCCTTCCATCATGGAACGAAACTCCCTTCTGGTGAGACCTTGTCACAAATATGACTTTAGGAAGAGGTGAAGAATTAGATATCAATCTACCATTTCTAATATAAACAGTGAAATAGAAACAAGAAAAAGTTTTCTAATGACAAAAGATTAAGATTGTTTTTGTTGACATCAGCAAGGAATATTTGGGGGTATTCAAATGACTTAATCAAAAAAGAACATAGGAAAATAAACAAAAGAAGAGAGGCAGCAGCGACAAAAGTAACAGTCGATTTGACAAAATAGAAAATAAGAGGCAACACTATTTCCTTTTTCTCTGTCATGTATTCAGCTAATTGGGAAACCAAATCACTTAAACAAATGAATTAGAGAACTTGATACAGAGAACAACATATATTAAATAAACACATAAAATTAATAGTTTTTCCTATTTCTCACAAGTACTGACAAATCACAAAAACCTCATTTATAATAATACAAAGATGTTCTAAAACAGAAATAGATTTTCTTTAAGGAAAAGTAATATCTCATTGGAGAGAAAATAAATTTTGTACAAGTAGAAAAATATTGATTATTAATTGGAAACTTCAATATAAAGCAGTGTCAATCCAACAAATTTATCTTTTAACATGTTAAATTAGAAACTTTTAAACTTTAAAATAAATTGTCTTAAATGGTTTTAAATTTTCCATAGATAATATCTTACAGCCATCGTATTGGAAAAATAAAAGATTAAAAACACTGATAATTCAAGAGTTCCCAAAATTTGGCACAAGCAATAGTTATTAATCATTAAGACTCCACAGCTCCACCTGTTGAAAAGTCATGGATAGATTTTCATACAAGGATACAAGAAGACAAAGAGATACTATGTAGCAGAGAGTGGGTAGCACTTCACAAAGCCTAGTCTCTCATTTTCCTGAGCATACAAACTAAATTTCCTCAACACTGTATGATTTGATGAAGCCCTAGAAACTGTATTCTAGAGAATGATACATAAGTGGACATAATATACAAGACATCCAACAATAACAACAAGAGGAAACAGACACACAGGTAATTCTTACACCTTTGCCTCTTCCAATGGCTTTAACACAAAAAGTACAGAGATTTTGAAAGCCTCATTGTTAATTAAATAATCATAAGACAAATCTGGGGGAGAGATACAGACATTAAAAATATGCATTTTGGTCTGTACAAGCTAAAAAAATCTATCAGGCAGCAACAGTGTCTTGTTCAGTAATTTGTTATCAGAGTAGCTCATGTAATAATATGGATAATATGTGATCATCCTTACTGAAGGATTATTAACTAACTTTGAACAAGCCCATTCATAGGAACTTGTGAGATAGCCATAATATGCAATACTGTTCAAGAGTTAAAGCCTAATGCTAGTGGCTCACTCCTGCAATCCTTGCTACCCAAGAGGATCGTGGTTCAAAGCCAGTCTGGCAGGAAAGTCCAGGAGACTTACCTCCAATTAACTTCCAGGAAAAAGAAGCCATAAATGGAGTTGTGGCTCAAAGTGATAGAGCACTAGCTTTGAGCACAAAAGCTCAGGTTCAGCGCTCAGGCCTTTGGTTCAAACCCAAGACTAGCACACACACACACACACACACACACACACACACACACTGATTTAAACTTAATGTATCTGAGTAAATCTCAAAATGTAAAAATTTAAATTAATTGAAGAATTAGACACAATATTTTACTACTTATCATGAGATTAACTACATAAAAACACTTAACATCTTGCTTTCAATTCCAGTCCCTTTAGTATTTATCAAATTAGACATGTCATCAATAATAAATTTGTATTTATGATATTTTAAATAACAAGAAAGGAAACCACTACACAAAAATGTTTTCTTATCATTTTGAAATTGTATCAAATCATTACAGAAAGGCCTCTCCAGAAATTATCATCATCATCATCATCATCATCATCATAGTTTTTGTCAGACATGGAGCTTAAACTTTGGGTCTGGGCACTGTCCCTGAGCTCTTTTTGTTCAAGTATAGTGCTCTACCACTTTGAATTATAACATCACTTCCTCTCTTAGAAGTTATTTCTTACTATTTTTATTTATCATTTGCCTCTGTGAAAAAGATGATATACATATCAAACACATTGTTAATATGCTAAAAGATCTTCACTTTCACACTCAAACTTTCTGAATCACCTTTCAACTCGAGTCATTAAGCATCCATTCTTTTTTTTTGGGGGGGGGGGGTCCAGTCCTGGTGCCTGAACTCTGGGCCTGGGCGCTGTCCCTCAGCTCTTCAGCTCAAGGCTAGCGCTCTACCACTTGAGCCACAGTGCCACTTCCGGCTTTCTTTCTTTTTGCTTATGTGGTGCTGAGGAATCGAACCCAGGGCCTCATACATGCAAGACAAACGCTCTACCACTAAGCCACCTTCCCAGCCCATCATTAAGCATCCATTCTTTTCCACACTCTAACATCTTCTGTGTAGCAAAATTACCCTTAGTATAGCCATTTGTTCAAAAGAAGCTGCTAAAAGAGAAAAGTCTTTAGTCCAGTGCTTTTAAGCCCACTTTGCAATTATGTAGCTGTTGCTTTTTAACACTTTATCTCCGAATGTTCTTAAACAATTCTGCTATGTCCCTGCTCTGTCTTTCCCTCATAACCACCCAGTAGGAGGAAGAGCAGAAAATGAGCTACCCTGACCTCTGTAATTTCTTTCCAAACAGCTAATATAAGCTCCATAACTTCTGATGTTGATTCACTTGACACTTACAAATGCATATGACAGCCACAACTAATGTGTGAGTGACAGTTCAGTTTCCATTTGTAAATTATTGTGGAAATTCTGTCTTTCTCTGAATCCAAAATCTTGAGAAAACTTATTAGAGAAAAATGAAAACTTTAAGATTGCCCTGTGAAAATAAAGACTTACCAGTAAACAATAGCTTTTACTAATCAATCATACTTGGTTGCCATATTATTGTTTTATGTTGGCGCTGCATCCTTTTATACCGTTATCAATGAGACATTCTTGCACATATTATTATTATTAGCTTATAAGTATGGTACAGGTAGTAGCTAGCGATGAGCAAAAGGGAAATGCAAAGAAAGCTTGAAATGGATGATGGGATCATACATTAGCTAAGAAAAAAATGTTCTAATTAAGATTTATGACTCACAGATAACCTCAGCCTTATAGAATAAACGTATGGATAGGTGTTTTACACAGACAGTCTCAATAAGTATCCAAACATGTTCAGTCTTTTGAAAATTTATTTATTTATTTTATTTATTTTATTTTAATTTATTTTATTTTATTTGTTGTCACTGTATTTGATTCCAGTGTCCTGAATCTTGTATATACATTTCCCTAATTTTGCAATGGGAAGAGAAATAACAAAATGCTGAAATAAGGATTCAGGATGACCCATTGTAACAATGAGATGTACAAGAGAGTATGTTGGAAGCAAACTTTACAACTTTGGGTGGGGAGGGAGGAGTTGGGGAGGTAGGGAGGGAAGGGATGGTAAGGGAACAACAAAGTAGGGTATAACAATACTTGATAGGAAATGGACTCATTACCTTGCTCATGTAACTGTAATCCCTCTGTACAGTATCTTTACAATAATATATATGTATATATATATATTTAAAAAACTATGCTGCTATGAATTAAGGAAAATAAGGAGAAAGCTAACATCTTGGCCTCATTTCATCTCTCAACAGCCACTTAACAATTATCTCGGGTTCCAAAAGAACCAAGACACTCAATAACATTGTTATGGAAAAGACTAAATCTATCCCTAAAGAACAGAACCCTGCAGGAAAGATCACCCCCAAGTGACCACCATTACCTATAATGATCAGGCTGCCAATCTAGCCAGAAAATTCATCCCTTTTTTTTTTTTACTGGTGTCCTGGGGCTTGAACTTGGGGCCTCAGTGCTGTCCCTGAGCTGAAGTATCCCAACTTTCTGAGGCCCATGGGACTTGAACCCACAATCAGTGAAAGGAGTCATCAGAAAGTACTCAATCTGGCTTGAAGCCTTTTATTAGCCATGTGGTAACTGTCTCCAGCTGGCAGAGCTTCAGAGAACAGCCCCCTTTGCTTTTCATGGGGGATTTTTATAGGAAGGGGTTACATGTAGGTGATGTTTACCAAAGCAAGCAACCAAGGTTACAAAAGCAAAACATAGCCTTGAGTCACAAGAGCATAGGCAAAACATAATCTTGACTTGGTCAGCATGACTGATACTATCAATGCTACTGATATTATTGATAGTTGATTACAAAAATCAAAACATACCCTTGGATTACAGAAGTCAAAATATAACCTTGGGTAAGGGTAGTCTGTTTTACAGAAATGATTTTTATTGTAAGCTCCTGACTAATACCGCAACTCAGTACAACTGGTGGTAAACCTCAAGGTTGTTAGTGGCCTTCAGTAATGTTTGGGGCCAACTGCAAAGCTGCCAGTTTGATAAACTTGAGTGAGGGAGAGATATTCTTTTGCTTTTTAGCAAGGATGGAAAAGGCTTAGGCTGACTACTAGAGTTTCTCTCTACAGAGGGTTTCTGCCTTTAATATTTGGCCCTATTTTTAATAATCAATCATTCTGTTCTGTTTCTGATTTCACATGTCACAGAGCATTTACCACTTAGAACCACAGTGCCACTTCTGGTTTTCTGGTGATTCATTAGAGATAAGAGTCTCATGGACTTTCATATCCAGGCTAGCTTGGAACCATGAACCCCAGACTCCTGAGTAGCTAGGTTTATAGGTCTGAGCCACTGGCTTCTGGCCAGAAAATTAATCTTAAGGAATCACATAGCTCTCTTCAAGTGATGATAGTTATAACACTTTGTCTAGAACTCAAGAGAATCAGACCTGAGATAATGACCAGCCTGTCTACACCTACAAACATGATTGCCAAACTGTATACCTCTGTTCTCTGTCCCTAATGCTTCTTCTTTCTAAACCTGATGTTCATGTTTGTACCCTGAACATTGATGAAAATAAATCAACTGAAGTGCCATCTTCCCATGGCATCATTCCACCACACATAAATCTCCCTACTCGGCAGTTTTTCTTTTCAAACTGTCCTAGCATTTTTACTAGGTTTTTGTTTTGCTGAAGTTTCTCAATATAAATAGCTGCACTGACTTTATGGTATCATACTTATAAAAGTCCTATGAGTGGTATTACAAGAATACATATTTGGAAATAAAGTAAGTCTTAATTATCATGTGACTCTCCAGTATTGTGTATCTTATAAAGAGATAAAAATATATACTAATGTTTCCCACTAACATATTAACTAGCATTCTATAGTACTTGGATATTTTCTATGAGTAAAGTACCTCATAAATACTTTAATAGATGAAGTGAAAAAATGTATTTTCTTGTGGAATAGTACAACATGAAGTTAAAAACTAATCTAAAACATGAAAAAGCAATAGAAATATTGATTTGTAACTTCAAAGCTAAAACTACAGAGCCCCCATGCATGCACACCACACACACACACACACACACACACACACACACACACACACACAGTTTATATGATGTCACATGTACCCTGCCAGAAAAGTTGTCAATCTTGAAGTTATTTTGGAAGTACTCTCCCTGCAGTCAACATTAATAGAAACTACAAGAACTAGGGTTGGAAGTGTGGTTCAGTTCACAGATTACTAGCCAGTGAATGAAAGCATCAGGTACTGAGTTTGAGTCCCAATCTTGGATCTAAAAAATATAAAGACCAAAAACATGGAAGAGGTTTTATATTACACTATTTTCAGTTCTTTTTTTTTCTTTTATGTTGGTCCCAGAGCTTGAACTCTGGGTCCTGGGTGCTGTCCCTGAGCTCTTCAGCTCAAGCCAAGTGCTCTACCACTTGAGCCACAACGCAAATTTTCTAGTGGTTAATTGGAGGTAAGAGTCTCATGGAGTTTCCTGCCCAGGCTGGCTTTGAGCCACAATCTTCAGATCTCAGCCTCCTGAGTTGCTAGGATTACAGGCATGAGCCACCAGCACCTGGCTAGTTCTTGTTCTTTTGTTTTCATTCTTTCTTTCCTTTATTCTTTGGTTTATTCCCTTTGGATGCTGGTTGTTTGGGGTGGGGTTTTTTGTACACTTTGTATTGTGTACAAGTGTATCTGATTTGGGGAGGGGAAGCAGAAGCACAGAAACAGTGAGAATACAAGAAAATCAATTTAGCTGTGAAACCCACTAGAAATAATGTTGGAAATGAATTGTACCACTTTGGGAGGAGGGAAGTTGGAGGGGAAAGTCTGAGAGAGAAAGAGGGAGGGGATGGCACTGTTCAAAAGGATATAGGAAATAGAATCATATAACTGTAACCCCTCTGTACATAATCTTTACAATAAAACTAAAAAGAGAAAGAAGGAAGGAAGGGAGGAAGGAAGGAAAGAAGGGAGGGAGGGAGGGAGGGAGAAAAAAGAAAGGAAATTGCAACTTTTCTTTTTGTATCTATGGTATTTGCCACAAAATAAAAGGTTAAGATGATTAAATGGTGCAAACAATTATGTTTTAAATTTTCATTTAAAAAATGATATTATTATCTTCTAATGTTTTAAATAATTTTTATTCAGTTTAATAAGTGAACTAGTATAAACCATGACAGGTAGAAATTAGGAGGCCATTAAAATATATTGATTCATAATGCCAATATGCTACTTATTTTTTCATAGCATTCAAAAATTGATAACCTCTAAATAGGATTAATGTTTACTGTCATCCTGATGCAGGAGCGAGGACAAAAAGACATTAAAATTACATTATTTTAAATATTTATTAAAAGCACAAAACTCAAAAATTAGTTCCAGGTAGCAAGCTGAGAAAAAAAAAAGCTTCCTCCCATCACCTCCTTTTAGATGTTAAGTTACAAGAACAGGGAGACTTTCCTTATGAGATGCTAAGAAGCCACTAGACTCCTTGGAAGGGTTGAGAGAAAGAAACAAAAAAGACAGTCTAGCAAAGGAAGACTAAACTTACCTGCTTTCCCTCAATAGTTAGTAAGCCTAGACTATATCTCCATATTTTAGAATAATAAAAAGTGTTCATGTTAACAACCAAGAACACTATGTAATGATATGATCACATATAAGATAGCTCAGTGGGCTGGGAAGGGGGCTCAGTGGTAGAATGTTTGCCTTGCATGAATTAAGCCCTGGGTTCAATTCCTCAGCACCATATAAGCAGAAAAATCTGGAAGTGGCACTGTGGTCTCAAGTGGTAGAATACTCACCTTGAGCTGAAGAGCTGAGGGACAGTGCCCAGGCCCAGAGTTCAGGCCCACAACCAATAGCAACAATAACAACAACAAAAAAAGATAGCTCAGAAGGATATGAGTCACCATTTTGAGTCTATGGTTTCTACTTCCCTTGTGGGAAACAGGAAATGCTTCTCCCTTTCTCCCTTCTTCATCCTGTTAGGCTAAAATAAATCCTCTCTCTCTCTCTCTCTCTTTCTCTCTCTCTCATCCACATACACACACACACACACACACACACACACATATATATATATACCCATTACTTATTATTGTGGACACTTGATTGTTTTGTTATGACATATGCAGAATAATATGATTAAGAGAACTCCATGGGGCTCTAATTTTTCATTCATGAATCTACTAGAACTATTAACTAACAAAAACTAATAAGCTTTTTAAATTATAAGATGCTTTCCTATTCAGTAATGTTAAACTGAAAAACTGTGGATCTTAAAATCAAATAAAGGTATCATATTACAGGATAACTTCTTTTAGTGCCTTTCTATGTCTAAGTATTTAATAAGCTTTGGATTTGAATTCTTTAGGAAGCAGAGCACATTAGATTACTGACATTGCTGAAATGTTAGTGTCATAGCTCAGTCGTTTTCTTTCTCTTCTTCATTTTCATCCTAATAAATAGACCTTCTGTTCATTTATTTCTGCTTATAGCTACATCCTTTTTACTTTAAGTAAATTATACACAAAACTTAATATGTAACTTTTTATAATGTCCAATGATTTCAACCTTAAATAACTGTAAATGATTGAAAAAACTTTTTTCTTTCTATTTTCATTATTTTTCAAAACAGAAGATGGTATAAAACCAGCCACTCAGAATATAAATTTTTTGTCTGCTCACTTGCAAAATACTATGTAATAGCAGTTTTTAAAAAGAGGTGGAAAAAAAGGTGAGAGTATAAACTTGTTCAACCACTGTGGAAAGCAGTATGGAGGTTCCTTAAAAGACTTCACATAGAGCTCCTCTATGACCCAGCAATCCCATTTTTGGGCATTTACCCAAACGATCACAAGCAAGGCTATACTACAGCTATAAGCACATCTATGTTTATGGTGGTATTATTCACCATAGCTAAGATATGGAACCAATCCAGATGCTCCTCAGTAAATGAATGGATTAAGAAAATGTGTTTTACATATATACATACATGCACACACACACACACACACACACACACACACACACACACACAAAACCAATGGAATCTATGCCTCCATCAGAAAGAATGATATCACCCCATTTGTTAGGAAATGCAAAGTGAAGTAAGTGAAGTAAGTGAAGTAAGCTAGGCCCAAAGAAACATAGGTCCCATTGTTCCCCTTATCTGTAATAACTAGTATATATCTAGGACAAGCAGAAAAGATCAAAATCTATGTACATATGACCATATAATATGATGTTAAGCAAAATGAACCCCAAGATAGGGACCCAAGGGTTTTTAATCCTTGTTGCTGCTGTTACTATGTGGTTTTTTGTTTCTTTCAAATGTTCTCCCCCTAAGGTATAACCCCTGTTTTCAGTGTATTTGATTCCTGTGCCCTGCATCTTGTATATATATTTTTCTAATTTGGGGAGGGGAAGGAAAATAAGAAAATGTTGAAATAAGGATACAAATTGACCCATTGTAACAATGAGATGTACAAGACACTATGTTGAAAATGAACTTTACAACTTGGGGGAGGGAGGGAGGAGTTGAAGAGGTGGGGAAGGAAGGGATGGTAAGGGAAAGACAAAGGAGGAGGTAACAATGCTTGATAGGAAATGTACTCATTACCTTACTCATGTAAATATAACCCCTCTATACAGTATGTTTAAATAAAAAATTTAAAAGGGGGCTGGGAAGGTAGCTCAGTGGTAGAGCACTTGCCTTGCATGCATGAGGCCCTGGGTTCAATTCCTCAGTACCACATAAGCAAAAAAGAAAAAAGCCAGGAGTGGCTCTGTGGTTCAAGTAGTATAGCGCTATCCTTGAGCTGAAGAGCTGAGGGACAGCGCTTAGGCCCAGAGTTCAGGCCCCATGACCAGACCCCCCAAAAAAATTTTTAAAGGGTGGGAAATTTTAGTGATTGTAACTTGATTTTCTTAGTCCTATAATAGCAAAAATGGAACATACATATATGTTATATAATATATATATATATATATTGTTCTTTCCAGTAAGATCCTCTCTGTTAATAATTTGAGCAAGAGGTTGCTTTTTAAACATTTCCTGTGAACTGATATGAAGTGTGCTTTGCTATCACTGGAGCTTTCTAACAAAAGGTTATCACTATTTAAGAGATTTTGTTAGTTTTAATATTTGTGTGTGTATGTGTGTGTGAGAGAGAGAGAGAGAGACAGACAGACAGACAGACAGACAGATATGGTGCATGCTAGACAAGAACTCTACCAATCAGCTCCATTTCCCATTTAAGGCACTACTTTTTATGATCATCACAATGTGGTAAATTGAGGAGATATAGCTCTGCATAACAGAAGTGAAGCAAAAAACCATTAACCCAAAGTATACTACGATTCAATCACACACCAGTCAGAACTGGCAATCATCAAGAAAACAACAGAAACTGCTGGTGAGAATCTGGATGAAAGGGATTTTTCATACATGAGAGTGAAAATATTAACTAATACAACCGCTGCGGAAATCAATATGAAGTGTCCTCAAAAAAGAAAGAAAAAGAAAACCTAGGAATAAACCCACCTTATAACTCTTCCATGTCACTCTTGGTCATATATGCAAGGAAGTGTGAATCAATGCACAAGAGAGATACTTGCACATCCATCTTTATTTCAGTTTTGCTTATAATAGCCAACCTCTGAAACCAGTTAAAGTGCCCAGCAATCAATGAATAGATAAAGTATTAGCCATAAAGAAAAGTGAAATTATGATATCTGTAGAAAAATGGCTGGAGATAGAAATCATAATATGGAGTAAAATTACTCCAAGGTCAAAAAGCCAAGAATTATGTTTTTATTAACTTATAAAACCTAGACATAAAATAATGTTGATGCTGTTGATGATAGTAATGGTTGTGGTTGTAGTGATTGTAGTTGTGATGATAACGGAATATAAGGGTAAAAGAGGAGCAGTCAGGAGTAAAAGAAAAGGATACTGAGGGGTAAAGAGAATTGAAATAGGTTGCATATGTACTTATGGAGACAATATAATGAAACCCATCGAACACTAGTTTATAAAAAGGATAGAAAGGGAGTTAGAACTACAACAGATGGAGTGGACCTGTTCAAAGTATACTGTATGTATCTATGGAATTATCACAATAAAAATACCTTGTACCATTAATGTATGCTAATCAAAAAATAAAATTATATAATATAGTATCTTCATATCTCTATTATTCTACTCCTCACTAGAAAAACAAAACCCCAACATGGTTTTGCTAATACTAGATTGTAGATTTTAGTATTTGCTGGTCCCAGAATTTTAATTCCAGTACTGTTCTCATATACTTTCTCAGTCTACAAAAGCCACTTATTTAGGCTTAGTTGTCACTCCTCTAAGTCAAGAGGTAGCTAGATCTCAGAAGAGTTTTGTGAAGTTTCCTGGCTAATATTTGCAAAGTACTTTGGATATTAAGGGGGTTGTCAAATGGGAGCTTTTTATTAGCAATACTAGCTCAGTCAAGTGGTCTAACTGGAAGATTGGCAGCCCATAAAATTTTAGGTCGGTTGCAAGATTTCTCATTATTAAAATATGGTTGCTTTCAGAAAAATGTATATTTAAATATTAACAGCATTTGAGGAGCAAATACTCCCAGAGATAAACATATGCTTTGAATCGACAATTACTTATGTATCTTCCCTCTGCCTACTCTGTTTGCATTTTTAGAATTCTGTAGGAGAAGGGCTGAAGTTCAGGCTCAAGGTCATTGAAGCGGCTGTGATTTTATTAGTATGCTCTTCGAATGAGCTGTAGAAATGTAATTTAAAGCATTAATATGTACGTACTAAATAAAACCATGCAGGCGGTAGGAAAAGTTATTTATGATGCTGGAATTTCACCAGTTATGGAAATAAATAATATAATGTGTGCATCTCTGGAAACAATGTAAACTCAGCTTACTCAACAGAAGCAGTAAAGGAAATCTAGACAATTCTGTTATTCTGAAAGGAGGGTAATTTCACTGATGACAGCTTTTCATATTTTTACTCTTTTAGATAGAAAATAATTTCCCCTATTCTTTCTTTTATTACTGTTCTGGATTGCACCCCTTGTTAAAGTTTCACCTTTTGCTAATAATTCTTTGGGAAATATTTTTCACAATTTTTCATATGGCAGTTTCCACTGGCAGTACCTAGTTGAAACCAACAGAATTACAACTCTCTTCAATATCCCTACATGACATGGGTAATATTTCAGTTTAATCCAAGGGCATGAATTGAGCCAGGAACAACCATTTCAATTTCTACTGCCGTTTGTTTAGGCTTAACATGGACTAGCTACCATACCCCTTCTCTCATGAACCATATTAAATTGCTTACAGAGCCCTGCTCAGAAAGCAAAAGGCATGGCTTTACTATTCTATGACAAGCTAGTCCCTAATAATCATGAAAGCTGTAAGAAGAAATCCACCGACACTTGCCCCCATAAAGCTCCAGAATGCTATACAACAGCCTAATTCTTATAAGAGTTAAACACCTATCAAGATTACCTCCTTTAATATAAAAATCTTTTTTAGTGTTTTTAAAAACTAAAGGATTTCATCTATTATAATAATAAACCAGTTCTATTTCTTTCCCAGTGTCCCTGTCTATACTAATATGACTTTATATACTTGCCACATGAAAGACTGAATGTCCAATTCAACCATTCTCTCAATCCTTCTATAATTGAGGGCATTGGTTTACAAATGATTGAGGTTAAAGAAATTGCTTATAGCCATAGAAGAAAACACATTGAATACCAAAGAAAACGACCTTAAGTAAAACAGAGCCATGTGCTTTATAAAAGCTATTTATTTCTCCTTAAACTATATGAATGTGTTTGTGTTGAAATCCTACAATGTCAAGAAAATTGTCAACAAACTGATATTCAACTTTGCTAACATATAATAAAGTAATAAAAGTTGTCCAAGTGAATAAATGAAAGCCATATTCTTTCTAGCCAAAGATAAATACATGTTATTGTACATAAGGGTAGAGATGGTGTAGAATTAAAAGAATTAAAGCTTCAAATGCTTTCTTTTTACAAACTATTCCCTGACTATCTATTATGTAACTATTACATATCTATTATTATCAATTTTATAATAGGTAATAGACACATGTATTGCTCAGCTGTTTTCTTTGACAGTGCAGTAAGCAGATAAATAAAAAGCAAAGGATGAGATTGGAATTTTAGTCTGGACTATACACTAATTGTCTTTGGGAAACAAACAAAATAATTCAACAATTCTTGCACTATACTGTCCTACGTATAATATGGGGTTTTAACTATGAGTTGTTTGATGTTCTATCTCATTCTATTGTTTTAAATTTATAAAGCATGATATAGTAACTTTCACAAGATAGAGAACATTTTTATTAGTTTTATTAGTTCTTTTACAACAGTTTGTAACAATCAACTAATACTTAATCATCCTTCTCTAAATTAACAGATTTATCTATCTAAATAGCTAAATATCTTTATCTATTCATCTAAATCCACCTATTGCGCACTTATTAAACAATTATTTTTATCCATTCTATAGCTGCTGTCACTTACTTTTATTTTCCTGGTGACAGGCCCTGGTTTGTTCATCGGTACATTATATGGAAAATAAAATCCCCTTTACTTTTGTTCCTGATGATGTAGCCACAGAATAAACAAGATGAAGAAATTTACTAGCTATCATTCAACAATGCTTTGCAAGTGCAATATTCAAAATTTGTGCTGGTGTCAAGGAAGTCAAGCTCTTCTGAAATTATTAAAACTAGCCTATCTTCATGCTTCTGAATATCCTATCCTGTGGCATAGATCAATGCACTGAAGCTTCATGATTCCCTGAAGGGCTTTTAGTACATCGGTAGTGCCACTTCTTTACACTCAAAGCCTCTTGGGGAAAAACTGTTAGATGTATCATCTGCTTAGTTCTGCTCTCTTCCCTTCTTAAAGTGATGATCTCTGCTCCCAATTCTGTTTCAGCAAGAATATCTCTTAAACAGATGTCTTCTTCATTTTCTGTCATTCTAATAACAAGAAAGATATCTGTTGTACTACTTTAAGTGTATATTAAATTTGTTCTGAAACCTTTGCTTATGATTCTATGCAGCCAGTCACAACATATATTTTTTAAAAAATGAAAAATGATGTATATAATATGAAAATTAGGCATGATTAGGAGTTTCTAGCATTTAGTATTTTTCTTAATTTGGTGGGAGAATGTATAATAATATTAATAACAAGTTTAGCTTTGCAATTATTTTATTAAAATTAGTATTTAAGCCAGGCACCAGAGGCTCACATCTGTAATCGTAGCTACTCAAGAGCTGAAATCTGAGGATTGCCAGTGGAATCCAGACTGAGTATGAAAGCCCATGAGACTCTTATTTCCAATTAATCACCAAAAAGCCAGAAGTGAAGATGGTGCTCAAGAGATATGATCTGAGTATTCAATAGTTTGTTAAAATGACTCTTAGAAGAAAGGAGTGAGCATGGAGTACAGGAAACCAAAAGATTTAAGGTAGTTCCTACCAACTGATATAAGACATCAGAATGAGTGATTCAATGCATCACTGAAGGTGAGGGGGAATAGGTTAGGAAATGTAAGAACCATATCCCTTCACTTAGGCCTGCATTCAGGCCATTGTCTTTCCTCATTTCCTGCAGAACTTCACAACCTTATTATGCACTGAATTGTTTCCCTCCTCATATTCATATTTTGAAGATCTCGCCTTCAGTACTAGAATCTCTGTGGTATATTGTGGGTATGGGCTAAGGAGGAGTTACAATTTTCAAGTTTGAGGTAAAATAAAGTCATTGGCTTTCTTCCAGCATGACTATAGTTCCTGTTAGCCAAAAAAAGAGATTAGGAGAACGGTACAGAGACAAGACTATGCAAGGTCATAGTGAGAAGCAAAGCAGAGGCCTCAGAAGGAACCAAATCTGCTATGCCTTGATTTAAAAATTCTAGCTTCTATAAGCAAAATGAACCCCAAAATAGGGACACAAGAGGTTTTATCTTTGTTGCTGTTGTTTTTAATGTACTATGTGATTTTTTGTCTCTTTGTATGTTCTTCCCCAATGGTATAACCCCTATTTTCACTGTTTTTTATTACGGTGTCCTGCATCTTGTATAAGCATTTTCTAATTTGGGGTGGAGAAGGGAAATAACAAATTGCTGAAACAAGGATACAGGTTGATTCATTGTAACAATTAGATGTGCAAGATATTATGTTGAAAATGAACTTAACAATTTAGGGGGGAGGGAAGAATTGGGAAGGTGGGAAGGGAAGGGATGGTAGGGGGAAAACAAAGGAGTGGGTAACAATGCTTGATAGGTAATGTACTTTTTACCTTACTCCTGTAACTGTAACCCCCTGCACAATATCTTTACTATATATTTGTATATATATAAATTATATAAATTCTAGCTTCTACAACAGTAGGGAAACAAATTTCTGTTGTTGACAGGCATGTTCTATGGTATTTGCAGTAGGATCCATAATAAACTGAATTACAATGACACAAAGTCAAAGCAAGGAAATAAAAATAAATAAAAACATAGCTAGTTTGCCATAGAAGAGACTATGGAAGCAGGTACTTTTTATTTAAGGTGAACATGGATAAATTCTTCTAGGACTGGCATTTCAGGTCACATAGGGAAGGGAAGGAAATGTTGAGAAAAGCAAATATTTGCAGTCATTATTCTTTCAGGTAAAAAAGAAGGATAGGCACCATGGTGTTGTTAGGTATGAAGGAACACGGCAGTTTAATAACCCACTCAGCAGGGCTGGGAAGGTGGTAGAGTGCTTGCTTGGCATGCATGAGGCCCTGGGTTTGATTCCTCAACACCGCATACACAGAAAAAGCCAGAAGTAGAGCTGTGGCTAAAGTGGTAGAGTGCTAGCCTTGAGTTGAAGAGCTGAGGGACAGCGCCTAGGCTCAAAGTTCAGGCCTCACAACTGACAAAAAAAAACACCCCACTCTATGCAAGGAAGGAAGGAAAGTTGAGAGGATGGCATACATTTGGAGTAAGAAGGCTAGAATATTGCTTTATCCATAATACAATTTTTTTTAATTCTGCCCACATTTGGAGAGTTTAAATACTGGTAAACTCTAAGATCTATAAAAGTTTGTTTCTCTAAATCCACTTAAATCCATCTCCCAGCTTCTATCCACCCATACTGTCTGGAATTTGATCCCCTTTGTTATTGCTCCCACTCTTACAGCCACCCAAAGCATTATGTGGAAGTCCAAGATCTTTCTCAGTATCAGCAGCTCAGGAAGGGCCTTTCAGTAATTGGTCATTTGTTACCAGAGATTACTACAGGGACATCGTATTTTTCCATCCTCAGGGTTTCTTGGGATTTGGAAACCTAACAGCTTCATACCAGGTATTCACACAGCATGTTAATGAAGCTAAAAGTTCCTGTATCCTGGGTGTAGGGTCTCAGCAGTAATCACAGTGCCATCCTCTTTGCAGTTGTATTCTTATTGATACTACTGTCACAAGAGCAAGTCACTACTACTACAAGGGCACACACAGAGTCCATGAAAGCTGTCTTTTTAGCATATTAAAAAAGAAAAGCCAGCACCAATCATTCATGCCTATAATTCTAGCAGAAATATGGAGAGGATGGCTTATATACAGCCAGACAGACAAATATAAGACTTTTATGACCAATTCACCAGCATCAAACAAGTGTGGAACAATGATTCAATTGAAAGAGAACCAGTCCAGAGCAAAAAACCAAGAGCTTGTGGTCCTGCATTCAAGCCCCAACACTAGAACAAAGAGGAGTGAAACCCTTTCCTTCTCCTTCCTAAGATCTTTCAGAGGTATTATACTGTCCTTCTACCCTTAAAGAATCTCCTCAGAGAATGGTAGGCTTTCAAAAAAAGCTAGAAAGGACTATTGCCTTCAAACAGCTTCTAATTTAGATGTGAAATGTAATGATGATATCTTCCTGAAATGATGGAAGAATGATGCTAATAAACCCCAACCAAATGTTAATATCTTATTTTTTTGCGGGGTGTCCAGTTGTGAGGCCTGCACTCTGGACCTGGGTGCTGTCCCTCAGCTCTTCAGCTCAAGGCTAGCGCTCTACCACTTGAGCCACAGCGCCACTTCCAGCTTTTTTCTTTCTTTTTGCTTAGGTGGGCCTCATGCATGCAAGGCAAGTGCTCTACCATTGAGCCACCTTCCCAACCCCAATATCTTATTTTTTGTTTTATTAGCTGAGCTAGCATTTGTTACTGTCAAATATAACAGTAAAATATAACTATTAGAAACTAAGCAAAAGGAAAGAAATGTACCTATCACCCAGTGTGGAAGAAATAGTTGTATTGTCAAAGCTCATAGAATTCACAAACATTATAGAACATGATAGAGACAATTTGCTTTGAGAAGGTTAAAATGTGTTTGTGACTTTAAGTATCACCATCCCACAATATTGTGAAATTTACATAATCACTTAATCTCAATAAAAATTCTTTTAAAAAAGTAACATCAAGTGTTCAAAGTTCTTAGTGTTGTCAGCCATTGTGTCATGGTAGCAAATGCCTGTAGTACTTACCTTTAAAAAGTTGATACAGGAAGTTTATGAGTTCAAGTACACCCTGGGTTACATATTGAGACATTATCTTAAATGAAATGGAAAATAAAAGGCAGATAGATGAACAAACACAAAAAGGAAGGAAGGCAGCATCTTATGTATACATAATCTCCTGTTTTACCATTCCTTCCATTTTGCCATGTGTTGGTTTTCTGGATAATGAATAGAATACAGTGTAGGACTCATATCCATTTCCTTAGGAATTGCTGGCTATTGGACTTGATTAAATCAAACCATTATACTATCTTCTCCCCAGATGATTTACACTTTGGCTAAGTATTTTTTTCAAAAGTAAAATCACATTCACTATACAAAATCAGAAGTTCTAAACCATGAAAGAGTTAACAAGATGCAATGCCTGTAAAAGAAAAGCTATTCAAATTTGGAAATGTATCCCCAGTGAAGTGCACTGTATTCTCTTTCAGTAATCTCAAATTGGTCTTCATGTGGAGTTTATGGAAGATGTATTCTCCTGGCAGTCTGTGATATAGGAAAAGATTTTATTTTAAGGGGAAAAATATGGATTTAAAAATTGTGATAGGCTATGGCTTCAAGGATGCATTCTACTTGGTCTTGATGAAGCTTATTATTATAATTATGCTGGTGACAGCTTCTCCAGTGAATTAAAATCCATATTTTGAGTTCTCTTATCTTTAATCTTACATCCTCATGACTAGCTGTTCCCCAGATCCCTCTTCTAATGCCTATTCTTAAGTCCAGAGACTGCTTAAATGGGCACTTGCACAACAATACAAAGGAAATAAAGCTGTAGTCTCATCTTCAACATCTAGCTTCTTCATTCATATTAAAAATAGGAAAATGAAAAAGTAATCTCTTTTAATATAAATGTTATCTGGTCCTTCTCTGAGTTTTTAGAAAATTGTGAACTTTTGGTGATTCTGTGTGAGGCAGCTTATTTAAAAAATACAAAAAGGAAAAAGCAGCCTTCACTATATTTGAGTACTTTATTTGAATGGCATGAAGCAAAGGCTGGAATAATCTGGAGTAGATGATTAGTCGTATCATTGGGATTTATGCTTTAATAATGCAAAACTACAACCATTGTTTGGTTCAAAATCTTTCAGAAAGTACACAACCTCTTTAAACCAGAAGCTAGAAAAACTAACTCACTATTTCTTTATTGAAGATAACCACTCACTTTGTCGAAAAAGAAATGTACTCTTTATATAATTGTAACTTCTTTATATATCACCCCTATAATAACAATAAAAAAATTTAATGAAAAAGAAAAGATAACCATCATGACATCCAAATGAGTTAAGGGAATAAAGTTTGCTTAATTTTGATTCTGTCTTTCCTTGATGCTTTTTTTCTTTCCCCCATTAAAATCTGATTCACCTGTAAGGATATATATTTTTTATATTGTTTTCATTCTCTTTATTCTTCATAATGCTTTCTGTCTTCTTGGCCTGTTTAGGGTAAGAGAACAAGATATCCAATCCTATTAAGAACTCTAATAATGTCAGCCAGAGGTTAAGCTATGTTGCTTGATTTTTTCCAACAGCCATTTAGGAAGTGATTTTTCTTTAATCAAGCATCAGAACTATTCTGAGGAAATAAATTAAGCTATGATAAGGTTCTCTAGCACCTAACATAATTAAAAAAATTGGACACGGGCTATGAAAGTAAATGAAGTTGCATGGATTTAAGAAGCATTGGGAATTTGGGAAGTTACCCTGAATAGAAGTAATAAATGTGAGCTATCATAGAAGAATTCTCACTTGTACATTTATGTAAAAGATAAACTTCACCTTTTCAGAAAATGGAGGCAGCTAGATGGGTCCCAAGGATATCAGTGGACATAGGTCGATGCATCAAGAAGAATAGGTGCCAGAGACTGGAGAAAGTTTCTTCTCTGCTATCTTCCAGGCACCAAAAACATGTATATGGTCAAAATAGAGAAGTGGGTGGAAAGAAAGACAGCAAGGCTTCTTTTTGCAAAAGAATATAAAGGACAAGGCTCCAAGGACATTTCAATTGAGTGTTACTATGTATCAGACAACATGCCATGGACACCAATGTTGGGACTACTACTAATTCATTTTCAGTCTACCTATTATCCTCCAAAGTTCAGGAGAATAGTACTAAGCAAGCTGCTATGTGTCTCAGGCTCCTGGGTCTGGTGGCTGCAGTCAGTTCAGCCAAGGGGAGTCATAGATAGGGCAAGAAAGAAGCACAATATTTCTTCTTCACTTTCTGTGCCTCTGGGTACATCATTCTTGATGTATCCTAGGTGACTCACATATTGGCTGGACCTGATGACATCTTCTTATCCTCTAGTATAGGGGATAAACTTGAACCCTGCTAGTACTAATCACAGAATCAAGTAACCATTCCCTTTTTGACTTCTTGGCTCTCTCATTAAGTTTGTAAGACATTCTCTGTATTCATTTACTCGAATAACACACTGATGGTATTTATATCCTGTACTGTAGTTTCATTTTTTCTGACCTTAATAGTACAAGAGGCATTTTACATCTTATTTAATGCTTACAAGTTCCCTGCAATGTAGTAATCCTTTACAGATGGAGTAGGGGGGAGGAGGGGGGGAGGGACTGAACGTCAGCAAATTTAAGGTCTTTGCTCAAAGTCACAGTACTAGTAAATGTGAATCAAATGTGCTTCCAAAGTTACCTTTAAGATTCTCTGCCTACCAAAGGAAATAGCAGAGCCAGAGAAACCAGCGGAGAGGAGGTCTATCATTCAGGCACTTAATATGCAGTCTATGTGTACTACTCATAAGCAGTGCCACTAAAGGAGGTTCTAACCCCACTGTGCATGCAAGTCCAGTAAGACAGATTTCTCTGCTCCTAAGACAAGTGCCTATTTCCAGGTAGCATTGCCACTTTCCTCCAACTCTGAAGTATGGGTCTGTTCATTTTAAGAGGAGAAATTCAGAATTGGTAGACAAAAGTAAGAAACAGAAGTGTCTGAAGGAAGCTCTTCACTTTTTGCTATTTAAAAATTACCTCTACTAAATTTAAAAAAAGCCGGAAAAAAATTACCTCTACTTTTATTAAACTCTTTCAAGCTTGAACGCAAATTTATTCCCAAGTATTCATTCTTTTTTCAGAATACTTATTTTCTTTTTTAATAAGTTTTTTTTATTGTGAAAATACTGTACAGAGGGGTTACAGTTACATGAGCAAAGTAATGAGTACATTTCTTATCAAGCATTATTGCCTCCTCCTTTGTTTTCCACCTCCCTTCCCTTCCCTCCCACGTCCTCAGCTATACTTACCCCCCTCCCTCTAACCTACCCCCCCACCCCACCAAAGTTGTAAAGTTTTTCGACATAACTTCTTGTACATCTCATTGTTGCAATGGGTCCACCTGTATCCCTGTTTAAACAACTTATTTTTCCCTTCCTCTCCCCAAATTATACCAACATCAAATACATTGAAAACAGGGGTTATACCGTGGGGGAGGGACATACAAAGCAACAAAAAATCACATGGTACCTTATAAATATGTTAGAAACAATAGCAAGAAAGAAAAAACCACTTGTCCTTATCTTGGGGTTCAACATCATCTTATCTGACCTTTTCTGCTTGTCCCAGACATATACTATTTATTGCAAAGAAGAGAAACCATGGGACCTAAGGGCTCTCCTTTGACCCAACAATTCCACTTCAGGGCATTTACCCAAAAGATCACAAACAAGACAATACTAAAGCTACCAGCACAGCTATGTTTATCGCAGCATTATTTACTATAGCTAACATATGGAACTAACCAAATACCCCTCAGTAGATGAATGGATCAAGGAAATGTGAGACACACACACACACACACACACACACACACACACAGTGGAATTCTATACCTCCATCAGAAAGTATGACATCATCCCATTTGTTAGTAAAAGGAAAAACTTGGAAAAAATTATATTAAGTGAAGTAAGCCAGGCCCAAGTATTCATTCTTTTAATTGATTTCTGTCAACTATAAAATGTGACACTAAAAAGAATCATGTTTGTGTTACAGAGTTGTGAATGATAAATTAAGATAATAAAAGATACTTAAAAAGTCCTTTAAAGATATGTGAGTAATGGGGCTCATACTGCCAAAGACAGGCTGAGATCTCTTACTATATTACATTTTTGTCCAGAAAAGAGAAAGGTGAACCCATTTTTATAACAATTCAGATTGATTGGTGTGTACTCTATTATTAATCATGGCTTTCTAAATGCCAATAAACTTTCCTTCTAATAAATTTGCCATGTACATTGTTACCATAAACTCAGTTGTATATATATATATATATATATTACATATACAGTATATGTAATATGTATATTATATAATATATGTATATATTATATATTTGTATTAAACATTGGAACATCAATTCTTTACTGGAACATCAGTTCTTTAAAAAACAAACAAATAAAACATCCACATATATCCTTGGTCCAGTTTTCTAAACCATGCAACAGGAAAGATTTGAGTCTAAAATACAAAGAACACCATTGTGCAGATTCCCCTCCTCCAGAGCTCTTCATTTCTCTGAACAAAAACAGCCTCTGTTGCTCTGCCAGTCCTTCTTTTATGTGCTGCAGAACACCTGGTGGCCAATTGCTAGGTGGAGGATAATTAGCCCTTCAATTATCACCAGTTTATTTTCACCTGTTCCACTAGCATTTCCCTAGAACTTGAAGCTTGTCTAATTAGTCTTTTCTGACCCATTCCCCACCATCACAATCAAGAAATAGCCCTTCCACTAAGTAATTAACCCGTGGTAGGCCAATCTTCCAGCTTTTGTTTCAACTCCTGTTGGAATCATTAAAAATCAAATGAACAAAGAAACATCATGGGACAGGGCAATAAGAAACTAAAAAGTTCTGACTTTCTTTTCTCTCTGCCAGCATCTGCATCCAAATTATAAGGAACTTTAGGTACAGTGACATTTATCCGGACACATATGTGCTTACTGTTGAATGTCTTCAAAGAGCAAAATGGCACCACCAGAATTGTCAAGTTCAGGTCTCTAAAATGCCATAGAAAACATGGTATTTATTTTCTACTCAAAAGGTGAAAAAGTTCAAAATTTTAAAATGCAGGCCAAAATCTCCACTTATAAAACCTTTGTGGAAGGCTGTAATTGAGGCTAGTAATTTCTTTTTACATTACTTTAGTAGTCTTTGATTTGTTTCTCTCAAATTATTTATACACATGCATAGAAATTCTTATTTTTCTTCATGAAATAAGTGAGCAGAGGCGTCTACCAGAATTTTCTATAAGACTGAAAAGGCTTGTGTTCATTAGTCATTCAACCAGTGCTACTGAAGATCTCCCTTATATCAGAAACATTGTTAAATTCTGGAGACAAAGGAATCATTGATGTTCTTGCAACATCAATAGCTGAACGCCTATCTTTTTTTTCTCTGTGATGTAGATCTAGATTTAACTATAGATATATAATAAACTGAAACAATACACACTTCCTCCAAAAATGACAGGAAAACCTTTCTTAGGTAGTAGACATTGCTATCATTGGGCTGACTATTTTCAGGATGCTCCTTTTCAATGTTATCTCCATTTTCCTTTAGGATTTTACTTCTGCCATGAGTTATTGCTAGTCCAAACAGAGCTAACCCAGGCTAAGGTGAGCTCAAGTCATTTATTCCAATGTTGTGGAGAAGCTCACTCTGTTACTGACGGAACATCATAGAATGTGAAAATATGAACTGATGCCACTATCTCTTAACCATTTGAGAATAAAGTAACAGAAAAATAATGAGAAAACTGTAAAGTTCAGGAAAGGAAGCTTGGGTAAAACCTAAGCACTGTTTAGGCCTTTTCCAAACTAAGCCCTCACTTAAAGTTTTCCATTGTGTGAGCCAATAACTTTTCATTTTCTTTTTAAATTATATTTGCATTATCTTTACATCATTGTACAAAGAAGTTACCAATCCCTAAATCAATTTATACACTTTGGTTGATGGCACCCCTTTCATTATTCTCCCACCCTCTGTTTTCTCTTTTCCTTAACCCCTAAAGTACTTCTCTTTGGTCTGAGGCCAAATGTACAGTGTTCTGATTAATAGAATATTGACCATGCAATTACATACAGCCATTTCAATTATAAAGTATGGTTATATTTTTCTTAAAACAAAGTTAGAGCAACTGAATCTTATCTCTTTCGAACTTTTAACATTCAGTTAGGAAGTTAAAGTTATCCATTCCTAAGCACATTTATTATCGCTTTTAACTCACAAAATTCTAATTCCTACTGAGTTGTAAAGTTGTGTAAATCTGGAGGATCATACCATTCAATGAAGTGTGTCACTGATAAGTTGTATCCTTCATTCTTACATTATAGCATCTGCCTGCAAATGTCTTTTTTAATACAGCAGTTGTAATTCTGTCAAGCTGAATAACTTTGTGTTTACCTACATAATTTCCATTCATTTTGTATATAACTATGTAATAATATAGGTGATCCACAGGTAAATAAGAAAGGCCAGTATTTTCGAGAAGCTTCCAAATTCTGTAGATGAGTATAAAGGAATATGAAGAGGCGGTCAAATATTAAAGGTACCTATATAGGTTTCCATTTCTCATGTGCTCAATGTAGCACAGTGCCACTCTTTCCAACACCTCTCACATCCAATCATTAGCAAGTGCCATCGATGCTACTCCTTCAATCTTTTTCAGATCTCTTTCTTAGAATCCCATTCTATAGTCCAGGTAACCATCATTTTTCATTTCCATCACTGCAAGAGTCTCTAGCTAGACATTTAGTCAACCTTATCCATTTGATAAACCCTAGCCTGTTCTCCACATAATAACTGGATTGGTCTGCTCAAAGTATAAATCAGATCAATATACTATGCTGCTAAGACTTCCAGGTGTACTGTCAGTGGTTTTAGGCAAAAACTAAGCCCACCAAGCAACTTACCATGTTTCACAGACCCCATGTGACCTGGATTCCTATTGCTATCATCAATATCACTTCTCCCTGCTCCCCTCCAACCACTTTCCTTTAAACGACTTTCTTTACATGCCTTGGAAAATGACAGGCCCTCTTGCTGCCTCCGGACTGAAGAATTTTTCCTTTTCTGGCTTCAATAGGGTTCATTTTGATCCCAGCCTCTTCTGACACACTTCTTCTGGCCATCTTAGCTGAAATAATATCCTGAACCCAACCCCATCACAGCTCTACCTATTGCATACTTTATTTCCTTCAAAATGCTTCACTATTTCAAATAATATTGTTCAATTATTTACTGACACAAAGAACATTGGCCTTTCTCCACTGTTTATTCAAATGTAAGTTCCAAGAAGTTGGGGAATGCCTTTTATTCATCACTTTGTCCCAGTGCCAAGAATCCCTGGCACATAATAGGCATTCATACATATTTATTGACTGAATTCAAGATTATAAATATGATGCATCTAACTCACAACAGGAAAATGGGGAAACAAGGAATAAAAGGGATGCTGAAAGTTGAGAAAATGGGGGAAATTATTAAATGAATAGTATGTGGAATATATGAGTTAGTGTTTAGCTTGAAAAGTGTAATAATTTCAGTTAGCTAATCAATTCAAAAATGCTTCAGTTCAAAAATGCTTCCTCTAATTTTATTACTGGGATCCCAAGACAAAGTCTTGACTATATGGGTCCCAACTGACTAAACCTAGTTGACTACCAACATTGGGACCAAAAGAATAACAATATAAAAAGAAAAATAAATTTATTTTCAAGTTGGCCCAAACTAAGAAAGCAACAAGCTTAGCCTCCTCTAACATACAGAAATATTACAAGTTATAGGAAGGCTCATTCTTGGAGAACAAAAGTCAACAAATAGCATATGTGGATTCAAGTAGTTGTAGTTGTAATTCTGATTTGATTTGGGGGATTCTAATGGTACCAGGACTGGTGGAAAGTGGTTTTTCTGTAAGTATTAAAATGAAACTGAGACAAAGAAAAAAGTGTAAAGAATAGATGAGCAGGAAAATGGCTAAGTCTTTAACATTTCCATTATGGGCCATCTGTTATAATATCATCTGACAAAGAAACTTTACTTTCAAACCACAGGTTTGATGAAAGATGATTGAGGCTAAGTTAAACTGTGAGAACATTCAAAGCACTAAAAATAGGGTTACAAGGTTTGTACTTAATACTGTTAATAATGACTTATAAAAATGTTTATCATATTTATAAAACTGCAGATAATCCTAAATAGAATCTTAAATTGAGTTTGTAATGTCAATTCGCAAAAGACTGTCCACTAAAATAGAAAAATTAGCTGGGCACCAGTGGTGCATACTTATAACCCTAGCTACTTTAGGAAAATGAGAGCTGAGGATCACTGTTGGAAGCCAACCTGGGCAGAAAAGTCTATGAGAGCCTTATCTTAACCATTAAAAAGCCAGAGTTAGAGCTGTGGCTCAAGTGGTAGACTGCTAGCCTTGGGCAAGAAAGTTCAGGGACAGCACCCAGGCTTTGAGTTCAACACACACACACACACACAGAAGTTGATTCTCATATTGATATGTAGAGAGATAGATAGATAGATATACATATATACTACTATACATGTATTTTATATATCGTCTGCTGACTGCTCTGAAAAGCCATCTTTGCTTTGTTCCTGAGTCCAGCAGCCTCTGCAGCACACCTCCTCAGCCTCCACGGACTCTCGCCCAAGTCCCTAAGCTCTCGCTTTCTTTTTTCTCTCACTGCCTGGGATCACCTGCATGTCCCGCCATGTCAGAGGCGGCTGTGGACACCAGCTCCGAGGTCACCACGAAGGACTTGAAGAAGAAGGAAGCTGTGGAGGAGGCAGAAAATGGAAAGACGCCCCTGCCAATGGGAATGCTAATGAGGAAAATGGGGAGCAGGAGGCTGATAACTAGGTAAGTGAAGAAGAAGAAGGTGGGGAGGAAGAGGAGGAGGAGGAAGAAGGTAATAGTGAGAAGGAGGATGGAGATGGAGATGAGGAGGCTGAGGCAGCTACAGGCAAACAGGCAGCTGAAGATGATGAGGATGACTAGACAGCAACAAAAGGAAACGTTAACTAACAACAACAACAAAAATGCCTCCGTGACCTATTCACCCTCCACTTCCTGTCTCAGAATCTAAACCTGGTCACCTTCCAGCAGAGGCCGGCCACCCTCTGCGCGCAGCTTCACCAAGCTCTCCCACACCCCTAACAAAACCCCAAGGAGAATATGCAACAGGGGTACAAAATGCCAAATCTTACAAGGCCCTGCTTTTTTTCTTAAAGGTACTTTAAAAAGGAAAATTTGTTTCTGGGTCTCTATTAAGAAAATTTCGGGCTGTGCCAAGGAGACCTAGGGTTTCTCCAATTCTGTCCTGTAATGTTTTCAGGGTGTCTGCTTTGACTCCAAGGTCCTTGATCCATTTGGAGTTGATTCTGGTACAGGGTAATATATAAGGATCTAGCTTTAGTTTTCTATAGGTGATTAACCAATTTTGCCAACACCATTTACTGAAGAGGCTATATTCTATTCTTTTTTAGCTCCCTTATGAGAACATTAGGTGGCTATTGGTCTGTGGGTTCATTTCTGGGTTTTCATTTCTATTCCATTGGTCCTGAGGTCTCTTCTTGTGCCAGTACCAAGCTGTTTTGATTACTATGGCTTTGTAATAGAGTTTGAAAAGATATGGATCCAACCCAGATGCCCCTCACTAGATGAATGGATCAAGAAAATGTGATATATATACACAATGGAATTCTATGCCTCCATCAGAAAGCATGATTCTGACCCATTTGTTAGGAAATGGAAATACTTGGAAAAAATTATATGAAGTGAAGTAAGCCAGCCCTAAAGAAACATAGGTCCATGGTTTCCCATATTTGCAATAACCAGTATATGTCTGAGACAAGCAGAAAAGGTCAGATAAGATGATGTTAAGTGAAATGAACTCCAAGATAAGGACACAAGTGGTTTTTT
>NW_012267267.1:10201369-10210315 GCF_000151885.1 Dipodomys ordii | reverse complement strand
GAAAGAAAGAAAGAAGAAGAAGAAGAAGAACCACGTGTGATTGTCCAAAATTTGGCATTGAATTAGATTGACTAAAATCACCAGTATGTTAAAATTTATCTTTACTAAATATGTTTTAGGAATCTAGAAACAAGAAAGAGGAGCACCAATATTGAGAACATATACATTAAATGAAAATCTAAGAGCACAGATGTGATTCAAAAACATCCTCATGATGAAATTATTCAACAAGTCAAGGAAACAGGAAGAAAAATTCAAAATATTTTACACTGAATAAGTAATTAACATGTACTGTATAAAAAGAAATGTAGACCATCATAGCCATAATACCAGTAGTTTTTCAAGCCAAGTTTCAGTTTACATAAATATAGTTTCTGCAAGGAGGAAAACATAACCTAGTTCTCACAAGCACACACGTGTGTCCGTTACAATCCTTATTGGTTAACAAGAAAGGGCTGGCTGTAACAAGTACTACCAAGGCAATTGACAAACTGCCAGTGGTTTCATGTGGACAATACATGAACCTCTCCACACTGAGTTTTGGTTCATGGTCCAAATCTCAGGTCAGCACTATGGCGGACCATTGTTTGTATAGAATGCATAGAAAATATATTTGAAAATGTCAAACACTGACTGCATTTTCACTCTGCACTCTGCCTTGGACAGTTTAAAATGGGAGCGAATGAATAAATTTACTCTCTGGACTCATTTGAACAAACACATTTTGTTTGGGTAACCATAATAATCACTTCAATCAAATAATTTATGTAATGCAAAAGTCACACAGATTTGTCCTGTCTGAAGTATAAATGCAACCAAAGGTATATGCCAAAATTATTCACATGAATTTATTATATAATTAATCATATAAATATATACAGTAACTAATTATAAACAATCAATAATGAAAGTAATGCAAATATGGACTACTAATTCTTTTTTTAATTTTCTAAAGGCACAACACTAAATTATTTTCATTTATGTAATATACCACTAATTTAAATCATTACTTGTTAATCAGAGATACATATCTAGATTATTTCCATCTGCATATTGCAATAAAAATACAACCTGGCCAGGCTCATGCCTGTATTCCTAGCAATTGAGGAGGCTGAGATCTGAAGGTTGCAGTTCAAACCCATATTGATTCAACCCATTAAGAGTCTGTAAGACTTTTTGTCAGTTATGGGGTTTGAACTCCTGACCTCTGTGCTGTCCTTAAGCCTCTTTGTGCTCAAGGCTAGCACTCTACCACTTGAGTCACAACACCTCTTCCAGTTTTTGAGTGGCTAATTGGAGATAAAAGTCTCACAGGGACTTTTCTGTCTGAGCTGGCTTCTGAAGTCATGATCCTCAGATCTCAGCTTCCTGAGTAGCTAGGATTACAGACATGAGCCACCAGCAACCAGTAAGACTCTTGTCTGTGATTAATCACCAAAAAGTTGGAAGTGGAACTGTGGCTCAAGTGGTAGAATATTAGCCTTTAGCAAAAAAGCTCAGAAACAGTGCTCAGGCCCTGAGTTCCATCCCCCAGGACTGGCACCAAAAATAAGAAAAGAATATATGTAATATGTATAAATATTATATATATATATATATATATAATGAAGAAAACATTTTCTTTGTTTGATTATGTATAAACGTGTTCTCCTTCATGTGGATGGGCATCATCCATTCTTGCTTTTTTCAAATTTTGGTTGTTCTAAATGATATCATTTTGATAATTTGTTTCTTTTGGTAAATACCTTCTATTTTTTAAAATTTTATTGTCAAAATGATGTATGAGGGGTTACAGTTACATACATATACCTTCTATTTTAATCTCTACTATTCTGTCACCTTCTCTTTGATTTCTTGTTTTATTTAACCATTGCCTCAAATTATCTCATAGCATAAATCATTTGGGTAAGACTTCTTTTCATTCTTTGGAATTTTTTTGTTTTTTCTCTTGTTTGTTTTTGTAATTTTCATTGTAATTTTAACAAAAAAGTTTTAGTTTTCCTAGATAGCTGTATCAAATCATTTATTATTGGCTCATTGCTGATAGCTTTTTTCTAATTTTATCTATTTCTTCTTACATTTTTTTCTTTTTTTTATTGTGAAAATACTGTACAGAGGGGTTACAATTACACGGGCAAGATAATGAGTACATTTCTTATCAAGCATTGTAGGCTCCTCCTTTGTTTCCCCTTCCCATCCCTTCCCATCCACTCCCCATCCCCGGCGCACCAAAGTAGAAAAGTTCGTTTTTGACATAACGACTTGTACATCTCATTGTTGCACATATCTTAGGGTTCATTTCCCTAACATCACCTTATTGACCTTTTCTGCTTGACTCGGACATATACTAGATATTGCAAATAAGGGAAACCATGGGACCTATGTTTCTTTGGGCCTGGCTTACTTCACTTATGGAGGTATTCTGTTTGCTTTCTTTAGTGCCAGAAATCAGTTGGTCTTTTTCAAGCTACCTACTCTTTGAGGGTTAGTGATTTGTTTGGTACACATTTTCTGTATCTTAAGGGCATAGGAGAAAGGATGAGATGAACAAATTGCCATTGATATAATGAACTAATTGGCAATTATGACTAATATCCTGAAGAGCAGCTCTTCTAAAATTTGTTATATATTCACAGCTAAGATCCTTATATCACAGTCCTGAGTATCTAGACATGAGTCATCTATGCCCAACTTCAATTAGTTTTGGGATACTTATCCAAAAATTATCCAGTTATTTAAGTAGTCATGTGTTTAGCACTCTGCTTGGTTCTGGGGAATTCAGGGGTAGACAAGTACAATGCCTGATCTCAAAGAGATTGCAACCTTGTGAAGGGTATTGACATGGAAATGCATATCTCTCTACAACTATGATGCAATATGCAAGAGATGCAATGTTATCCAGTGGGTAAGAGCATAGGCCTCAGAACTCCTTTTCTATCAAATTTCTTGTATCTCAGTTGTTTATTATGTTTTCAGTTGGTTGTGTTAATAAATAAGCATAGCTTAGCCACCATCACCAGCCCTTTGCTTTCACATATGTGTACATTTCATCATTATATTGCAATTCTTATTGCCCTTTGCTTTTACATATGTGTACACTTCATCATTATATTGTAATTCTTATTATCATCATTTGTAATAATAAACAATTTTCTGAAATCTCAACAAATCTCTAGTTTTAATGTCACATATTTTGGAGTAGATTCTTTTTTTAAGTCTCCTCCTAATGTTTTGGGAAGAAAGAGATCTTCTGAAAATGTTACAGAAAATCAATTGCCTGATAATCTGAAAGGAAAAGTTGTAGCTGACCTTGTTCCTTCTAAAAGTTAGTCGATTATAATCATTATCTTTTTTACTCAGACGCAGCTCTTTGCTCTCCCTGTTTTCCTATTGGAGGCCATTCATACACTTAGAAAACTTCTATGGCTATTTTCCTGCTATTCTTAACAAGTCAGTGGTAGCATTGCCAGAAGGCAGCTGTCATTAGTGCCTTGTCAAACTCAGTGGGCATTGTGCGATCTTTGAACTCGTGTGTTCACAGAATCAACATGCCTGAAGTATTGAGAGGTGTTTCATCAGAGCCATCATTAGCAGTAGGGTATTTGCTATATAACACAGAGATCTTGGTTTATCCATTTCTTCATTTTTAAATAAAATTAATATTCATATTTCAACCCCTGCTAGTGCATATCCCTGATGAGGGAAATCAAAATCATTATGTTGTTTCTCTTACTGTTGGACAGTTTTAAGAAACCTGGTGGGAGAATAAACTGACTTGTTCTATCTATAATTTATCAATGTGAAACATTATTATTGTAATCATAAAATTTGAGAGGCAGTCTTATCTTCACAAATGTGCTCAAAATATTTTTGATAGGAGATCATGTACTTCCCAAAGCACAAAACTGACTACTGACAGGGGGGAAGAGACTTGCAGATATAGAGTATGTTCTGAGCATAAATGTGTCAAATACAGAAAAGGGATTTCAGGCCATAGGCAGAGGGAGGAGTAAAGATGGAGGTAGCAGCCCCAAAATAGCACATTAGAGGGAATTAAAGACAACAAATAGGTTAGAAGGAGGCTAAAGGACTGAGCTGCAATCACCTAGGAAGGCATGCCTTCACTTACATTTAATTTAATTTGGGACATTATTAGAGAGGCCTTCAGGTGACTGACAGAAAGCTAAACAACATAAATCCCAAGGAGGAAGAGGAGGAAAAGTGATGAAAACAGAAACATGATAAACATCAGGATGTATCATGATTATTATTCTAGAGCGGATGATAAATTCAACAAATGCATAATAGTAAGTCCCTGTTCTTTACTATTCTTCTTCGAGTAGTAGGCCTTGACCTCTAAAATAACAAAATATTAATTCTTCTTAGAAGGATTAGAGTGAGCTTCTCCCTTGGTTTTTAAGATGTTCTTGTTCCTAAGCAGGTCTTGAGAACATTTGAGTAAAGTCTAGATGTGGTGGTACATGGTAATCCTCCCTACTCAGAGACAGATATCAAGAGGAGCAAGGTTAGATGTCAGTAGCCCAGACAAACAGTTAGGAAGCAACCATTGCAACAATACCTGGGAATGTTGTATAATTTCCATACTAGCTATATGGGAAGTAGACAGGAGGTTCACAGTCCTTGCTATTTGAAAAATGACTAAAGCAAAAGGTCTGAGATTGTGTCTCATGTGGTGCTGCACTATCTCGAAAGCATAAGGCACTGCTGTACCATCAACACATATTGTGTGTGTGTGTGTGTGTGTCCTTTTTCTAAGCAAATCAATAAACTTGGTTCAGAAAGTATTCAGGCTCATATAGCAAAACCTCCATTCACATGGTTTTTATCATTGTTATAGCTGGATCGTTGCACATCCATATCATTGCTGCCATATTTACAAAAGTTAGATATTTCTACCCTAAAATCATGAGTTACCATAATAAGAACTAACAACAATGCAATGATTATTTTTCTAAAACACTACACATTCTTTAATTTTCAGAATAACTTTTAAAGAATTAGTCATCTCAATTTATCATCTCATTAATGAATACAACTCTGTTTTAGGAACACTTACTTTGATTGAATATGATTCTAAACATTGCAAATGAATTCACAAACTATGTGAGCAATATAGAAAAACAAACAGATTCAAGTACAATGTTATAGTTTTTCAGTTATTAAAAGTGTACAGATTGGGGAAATTAGGTTTTTTATTCATACATTTTTATTGTAAAAATACTGTGCAGAGGGGTTACAGTTACATGAGTAAGGTAATGAGTACATTTTCTATCAAGCATTGTTGCCTCCTCCTTTGTTTTTCCCCTACTACCACCCCTTCCCTACCCAATGACCCAACTCCTCCCTCTCCCACCCAAAGGTGTAAAGTTCGTTTTCAAAAGACTGTCTTGTACATCTCATTGTTACAATGGGTCAACCTGCATCATTGATTCAGCATTTTGTTATTTCCCTTCCCCTTCCCAAATTAGAAAAAAATGTATATAAAAGATGCAGGGCACCAGAATCAAATACACTGAAAACAGGTTATACAATGGGGAAAGAAATAAAAAAGAAACAAAAAAAGTCACACAGTGCATTAAAACAACAGCAACAAAGATAAAACCACTTGTGATCCTATCTTGAGGTTCATGTCAATTAACATCATCTTATATGGTCATTTATACATAGCTTTTGAGCCTTTCTGCCTGTCTAATAAAATTATACTAGATGTATACTAGTTATTGCAATTAAGGGAAATCATAGGATCTATGGTTCTTTGGGCCTGGCTTACTTCACTTAATATTTTTTCCAAGTCTTTCCATTTCCTAATAAATAGGACAATGCCATTCTTTCTGATGGAGGCATAGAATTCCATTGTATAGCTGACAGACAGACAGACAGACAGACAGACGGAAAGACAGACCACATTTTCTTGATCCAGTCATCTACTGAGGGGCATCTGGGTTGGTTCCATATCTTAGCTATAGTGAATAATACAGCAATAAACATTGTTGTGCTGGTAGCTTTAGTATGGCCTGGCTGTGATTGTTTGGGTAAATGCCCAAAAGTGGGATTTCTTGGTCATAGTGGAGTCTTTTAAGGAAACTCCATAGTGCTTTCCACAGTAGTTGAACAAGTTTAAACTCCCACCAACAATACAGTAGGGTTCCCTTCTGTTCACATCCCCTCCAGCAGCTGTCATTATTAGATTTTTTTTAATATAACCATTATAACTGGGGTGAGGTGGAATCTCAATGTTGTTTTGATTTGCATTTCTTTAAGGTCAGAGAAGTTGAGCATTTCTTCATGTCTATTGGCCATTCTTATTTCCTCTTCAGAGAAGTATCTCTTTAAGTCTTGTTGATGGGGTGGTTGTTTCTTTGAGAATTTGTTGTTGGGGATTTAGTCTTTTTGAGTTCTAAGTAAATTTTACATATGAGGCACTTGGTTGTTGTATGGCTAGTGAAGATTTTCTCCCAATTTGGGTTTTCTGTTGATCTTTTTCTAGCTATGTCCTTTGCCATGCAGTTCTGCAGTTTCATGCAATCCCGTTTGTCCAACCTTTCTTTTTTTTTGGGGGGGGTCCAGTAGTGGGGCCTGAACTCTGGGCCTGAGTGCTGTCCCTCAGCTCTTCAGCTCAAGGCTAGCACTCTACCACTTGAGCCACAGTGCCACTTCCGGCTTTTTTCTTTTTGCTTATGTGGTGCTGAGGAATCGAACCCAGGGCCTCAGGCATGCAAGGCAAGCGCTCTACCACTGAGCCAACTTCCCAGCCCCCAACCTTTCTTTTATTTATTGTGTTTCTGGGTCTTATTAAGAAAATTTCGGGCTGTGCCAAGGAGACCTAGAGTTTCTCCTATTCCTTCCTGTAATGTTTTCAGGGTGTCTGCTTTGACTCTGAGGTCTTTGATCCATTTGGAGTTGATTCTGGTGCAAGGTGATAGATAAGGATCTAACTTTAGTTTTCAACAGGTGTTTAATCAATTTTTCCAACACCATTAACTGAAGAGGCAGTCTTTCTTCCATTCTATTTTTTTTTATCTCTCTTATCAAAGATTAGGTGGCTAAAGGTCTGTGATTCACTATTGGGTCTTCAGTTCTATTCCATTGGTCCTCAGATTTGTTCTTGTGCCAGTATCAAGCTGTTTTGATTACTATGGCTTTGTAGTAGTTTGAAATTTGGTATTGATCTTCCTCCAACACTGTTCTTTCTGCTAAGGATTATTTTTGTTATTTGGGGTCTTTTGTTGTTCCATATGAATTTTTGGGTTGCTCTTATTTCATTGGAGAGAGAGAGGTTGGGATATTGATAGGTAACACATTGAATTTGTAGATAACTTTTGACAGTATTGCCATTTTCATAATAGGAGGTTTTTCTACTTCCTTAGTGCTTCTTTAATTTCCTTTTTCAGGTTTTTAAAGTTTTCATCATCTTTTGTCAAGTTAACTCTTAGGCATTTTATTTTTTGTGGGGCTATTATAAAAGGAGTTGATTTCCTGATTTCATCTGTGCTTTTCTCTTAATTGGCATACAAAAAAACAATTGATTTTTGAGGGTTAATTTTATACTGTGCTACTTTGCCAAAGTTTTTAATCAGTAGCTTAGGAGTGGAGTCCATGGGGTTCTTTAATACAAGATCATGTCATCTGTAAAGAGGGAGAGTTTTACTTCATTTTCCCTAATTGGATCCCCTTTATGTTTGCATCTTGTCTTATTGCTCTACCTAGGCATTATAATACTAAATTGAAGAGACATGGAGTGAGTGGACATCCTTGTCTCGTTCCTGAATTTAGAGGAAATGATTTTAGTTTATCTCCATTAAGTATAAAGCTAGCTGTAGGTTTATCATGCGCTGTCTTTATTATATTGAGGAATGTTCCATGGATTACTAGTTTTTCCAGAGCTTTCATCAAAAATGGGTGTTAGATCTTGTCAAGTGCTTTTTCTGCATCTATTGAGATAATCATGTGGTTCTTATCTTTGCTCTTGTTGGTGTGATGAATTATATTGATTGATTTGTGTATATTGAGCCATCTTTGCATCCCTGAAATGAATCCTGATAAATCGTGTTTGATCATGGTTGTTGAAGTTGATTGGCCAAAATTTTGTTGGGAAATTTTCCATTGATATTCATCAAAGAAATGGATCTACAGATTTTTTTTTTTGGTGATTCCCTGCCTGGTTTGGGGATGAGGGTTATGATGGTTTCATAGAAAGAGTTTGGTAGATAACTTTCACTTTCAATTTCATTGAATAGTTGGAGGTGATTGGTATGAATTCTGCTTTGAAGGCCTTCTAGAATTCAGCTGTAAATCCATCCAGTCCTGAGCTTTACTTGGGTGGGAGGTCTCTCATTGCTGTTTCTATTTCGATACTTGATATGGGTCTGTAAGTTGATTCAAATCATCTTGGTTTAGTTAGGGCATGACAATATATGCTAGAAATCATCCATTTCTTCCAAATTCTCAAATTTATTAGCATAAAGGTTTGAGAAGTATTCCCTTATTATGTTCTGAATCTTGGTTGTTTCTGTGGTGATGTTTCCATTCTCCTCTCTGAGTTTGTTTATTTGGGTGTGTTCTCTTCTTTTTCTAGTAAGGTTTGCTAAGGATCTGTCAATTTTGTTAATATTTTTCAAAGAATTATCTCTTTATTTTGTTGATTCATTCTATGTTTTTTGGACTCTAATTCATTTAATTGTGATTTAATTTTAATTATTTGTTTCTGTCTACTGGATTGAGGTTTAAGTTATTGCTCTTTTTCAAGGAACTTCAGGAACCTTGATAAATTGTTGGTTTCAGATCTCTCCAATTTGTTGATGTAGAAACTCAGAGATATGAATTTCCTCTGTGTACTACCTTTGCTGTGTCCCAGGGGAGCTGGTAATTTGTGTGTTCATTTTTGTTAAATATCATGAAGATTTGAATTCTTTTCTAATCTCATCC
>NW_012267267.1:10199877-10200815 GCF_000151885.1 Dipodomys ordii | reverse complement strand
ATGAATGGTGTTCTAATCATTTAAATCACACCTCCACTTTCCTCTTTTGCAAGTTAATTGTAGATAAGAGCCATGTGGATTTGTCTGTCTGAGCTGAGCTCTGAACTGCAATTCTCAAATCTCAGCCTTCAAAGCAGATAGGATTGTAAGGGTGAACTATGAGCACTTGGCTAGTCTAATTTTGAGAACAAGTTTAAGTTAGTAAATCAGATGTTCAAAGAAAAAAATCTCAGTAAGAAATAAGATAATCATGAAAATTTTTCCTGTGCCAAAAGATATTGTGTTCCTTGACTGATATGTTCTGTGCCTTTTCAACAGAGAAAATGAGGTTTTAATGAGTTCTCTTTCTTAAAATAAAAGATAGGACCGAGAATCACTATCAATAGGAACTTCAACATTATTGCATGTAAACCTGGGCACCTTCACATTTTTTATTTTTGTCAGGTAGTACTATAACCGGATCCTCTATGTCAATGTGCTACCAGAAAAAAATGCCTTGAAATAAAAGAAGCATCCATATAAAGTAAACAAGTTGGAAAGGCTCATTTTTCATTTGTTAACTAGCCTCCCCATGGCTGTTGGCTGTAACAACAAATGATTTAATGAGTCCAATTTAAAATGGTCTTGTCTATGTAAGATAGATGTCTTGGAAAATATTTTTTAAAATCTTGCAGCTATGGTGAAGGTTGTTTCAATATACCCTGGGAAAAATCTGAACAGCAGGGATTTTTTTCTCTAAATGTCTAATAGGCTAGATATCAAGCTAGTAGCAATAAAAGGATTATATTCCCATTGTACCTGTGAACATTTCCTAATCGTAATGTTACAGGAAATCCAGCTCAGAAATCTATAAAGATTTATCAACTGTGTAGAAAAGTGATTAGTCAACAAATCTTTCTGAACTATGGTTCATCTTCTATGTCAGTCACTTAAATGGT